>NW_020664753.1:2626785-2634568 GCF_002925995.2 Terrapene triunguis | reverse complement strand
GGGGGATGGTTAATTTCTCCTTGTTTTAAGATCCAAGGGGTTTGGATCTGTATTCACCAGGGAATTGGTGAAGGTCTCTCAAGGCTACCCAGGGAAGGGAATTAGCTTTGGGATGGTGGCAGCGGACCAGATCTAAGCTGGTAGTTAAGCTTAGAAGTTTTCATGCAGGCCCCCACATTTGTACCCTAAAGTTCAAAGTGGGGAAGCAGCCTTGACAGGGCCCCATTGGGGAGCTAGGCATTCCCCTGCCTAGTTTAAAATTCCTGCTTCAGGGCCTCTTGGGCTTGCCCTGGAGCAAGGGCTCTGAGCAGCTCATTAGCTATAGGGTAGCATAGGTTGCTTTGAAAATCCTGACTGGTGGAAGCTTAGTACACATCTACACTGCACTAAAAGACCTGCAGCACGGCCGTGGCTGGCCCGGGTCAGCTGATTCAGGCTCACTGGGCTCGGGCTGCAGGACTATGAAATTGCAGGGTAGATGTTCAGGCTTGGGCTGGAGCCTGGGGTCTGAGACCCCACAAGAGGGGTGGGACTCAGAGGCTGGGCTCCAGCCTGGGCCCAAACATCCACACTGCAATTGTTAGTCCCGCGAGGTTGAGTCAATTGATCCTGGCTCTGAGACATGGTGCCATGGGTTTTCTATTGCAGTGTAGACGTACCCTAAGGTACAGGGTTAGGCGGCAGCTGAGTGCTGGCTTTGAAAATATCAGGGGAGCCTAAATGGTGGACTTAGGTGCCTAAAGAGCCAGATAGGCACCTAAATATCTATAAGGCTCTGAGCCTTCACATCTTTCCGTTTCAGTTTCCCCAATTGTATAACTGGTACTGGAAAGAGGAGACAATTAATTGAATGCACATTTTGGGTTTTCAAATCACTGACTTGTTTGGAACAAACCTCATTATGCTAGCCCTTGCCTCCTCATGGCACTGCAAAGTGAAAATGCTTCAGCTTCAATAATTCTCACACACCGACTCTCCCGAGCCACTTTAAAGATGGGACCATCCTTCATTTCTCTGTTGCTTGCTCTACTCCCTCAAAATAAAACCAGACAAGGGCCATCTTGAAATTAAAAGAAAAAATACCAAACACCCCTCCCCATACACACTCTACTGAATAATTCCAAGCTGGACAAAACACTAAGGAACAGCATGAGAATGTCTTGTGTATCTTAGCAACTGGAAGCTGTCCCGTTGGCTAAAAACCCATCCCATTAGAGCAGGTAAAGAAAGTTGCAAAAATGTCACTGATCTTTTCCACCCTTCACTTCTCATTCATAGAAATTTCGAAAGATTTGCAATTTTCTGGCCAGCTGTATTCCCACCCAAGGTGCATTCTGATGCTAGATAGACCTTCCCCCTGCCTCTCGTTCCATCTGTGTTTCAGGTGTGCGCTTTGCTCTTAGGGCCAGCTGTCTCACCCACTTCACACCACAGAGCAGGGCTCTGAGAGCCCAGCTTAACTCCTGTGGAGTCAATGGAGGTCTGATACTAGCACTTTCTTTGTGGGGTGGAGTCTTGGCCACATGTCGCCCTTGAGTCTGTGGCGCAGATTCTCTTGTAGGGTGGTCTCTCTTCCTGTCCCAGTGAAATAGATCTCCCTCTCCACTGCATGGGCTCCTGCTGAGCACATGTGCAGACCCCCAGCACTGATGCCAGATTCACTGACTAGTCAGATAATCTGCTCATGACCTCCACTCCTACTCCAGCACCTACCACGGCATCAGGACTCAAAGGGGAATGGAGGAGCTGGAAAGAAAAGGACTGAATTATGCCCTTGGGGCCTGATCCAATGTCCACTGAAGTCAATGCAAAGACTCCCATTGATGTCAATGGGCTTTGGATCAGAGACATTCAGAGGCAGAGCTGTGCAGGGAATGGGGATGGAGGATCAGTAGGCACAATGCTGGGTCAAGGGGCAATGCCCCATGGGAGCTGGGGCAGGGAGAGAGTGGGGAGCAAGAGCACTCGCTCCAAGGCTAACAAGATGCAGCAAGCTGCCCACCCTGCCTCATCCTTTCCTTCCTGCCCAGTGCTTGCTGTAACTTTCTCAGCCTGGTCAGCTGCCTAGGACTACAGGATCTTTCAGGAAGATTCCCAGAGTCTCACAGCAAGGCAGAGAAGTCTCAGGGGAAGATTGTTGCTGCCCAAAGGCCTGGCACCCAAGTGACCTAGGATGCACAGTTTGGGGCCTGTGGGCTCAGTAATGTTCAGAAGAGAGACCAGGGCCAAACTGACAGCCCCAATCCAAACTTGGGCATAGTGCAGCTGGGAGCCATGGAAGGATGCTACCAATCTTTTCAATAATTCCACCCCACCTTCCTGCCCCCTGGGTAATCCCATATCCCCCTGGTTGGAATCACCTTGACTGGAGACTGCTGCAGGCTCTACATTGACCCTCAGTAGACTCTCCTCTTTTCAGCAAATTCAGAGTTCACACCCCTACAGATTCTTCTTATTTCAATTACTTTAGTGCCTAGAGACCCCCCTTAGGAATCAGGCCCCCATTATACTAGGTGTTGTACAGAGATAGAATGAAAAGATGGTCCCTCCCCCAAGAGAGTTTAAATATTTTAATCCCATCTGATTTCTGAGTTGGTTTGAGCCAGCCCTCCTGGGATCTCCCTTCTTTCAAAACCCTGAAGATCCAGGAACCATGGTTCTTCCTCCTCCCTCCACCCCCAATCCATGAGAGCAAGTGGGGTTTGTGAACTGGAAATGCAGTGGGTACTAGACTGTAAGTTTTTCCCAGACATTCACTACTATCCATCTACACAACGGAGAGGCAGTGTGATCTAGTGGATAGGGCACTGCTTGGAACTTGGCGGGAGGAGCACAGGTTGCAGGAGGGAAGGCTTTGGAGAAGGGACCAGAAGGCTAGTCCGTGTGCACATGGCTGGAATGCCAACTGCAGTTGCAGCATCTCTGTAAATAGTTCTCCTCATAAAGCCACAGTTTAGTTTGACAAGCATGGAGTCCTTTCACATTCTCCCCCAGCATACAGTATATAAAACACTACACTGGCGGTCTGGAGACATGGGTTCGATGGCTCTGACTGACTTGCTGTGTGACCTTGAGCAAAACACTTGTGCCTCACTTTCCTCTCCCACTTTGCATCTGTCTTGTCTATGCAGATTGTAAACTCATTTAGGCAGTTGCTGTCCCTTCCTCTGCGAGGAAGACAATGGGGGGGAAAAAGACATAAAATCTTCAGCATACAGGGCCAGATCCTCAGTTAGTGTCAATCAACATTACAGCATTGAAGCCAATGGGACTATGCTGTTTTACACCAGATGAGGATCTGAGCCATGCTTGTTATGTCTCTGCACAAACAAAAGGGAAGGATGTAGAGAGCCCAGAGAGACACACCGTGAATGGGAGCCAGCAGGGAGCTATAGAAATGTTAGCCCACGGTTTATATTTAGCTTTATTCTTAGCCCTGCAATTTCCCCTTCATTACCCATTAAAACCTTCCAGAAGCACAGACACAGTACAAAAAACAACAGCATTGAGTGACTTGAGCCTGCCTGGGAGCTCCGGCAGCATGGAGGGCAGTGGAGTTGTAGAAGAATAGAACTGGAAAGGAGAGCATCTCCGCCTGTGAAGGTCTGGGACACTAATGCCTGAATTAGCTGGATGTTTTGTCCCATCGAGAGAGATCTGAGTGAAAAATACAAGGGAGAAGACATGGTGTGTGCCCATCACTCTGGAGCCCTGGCCTCTAGGTGCACCCCTGATACCAATAGTAAATAATACGGAGGGTAAGAGGGAAGATGTGTTGGGGGAAAGGAGGAAATTAAGACAAAATGAATGTCTATGTGGCTAGAGGGCCAGACCCCCAGCTGGTGTGAATTGGCATAGCATCATTGACTTCAATGGAGCTACATGGAGTTGCTCCGGTTGAAGATCTGACCCGGATGGTTTAAATTAATGGAGATGGGGATCCATCTGGCCATCCATTTGCAGGGGACTGTCCTACCTGCTCTAAACGCAGCCCACACACCCTGGGCTTTAAAGTCTAACAGATTTATTTGGGCATAAGCTTTCGTGGGTAAAAAAACCACTTCTTCAGATGCATGGCATGAAAATTACAGATACAGCATAAATATACTGGCACATGAAGAGAAGGGAGTTACCTTACAAGTGGAGAACCAGTGCTGACAAGGCCTATTCAGTCAGGGTGGATGTGGTCCACTCCCACTAACTGATGAGGAGGTGTCAATACCAAGAGAGGGAAAATTGCTTTTGTAGTGATCCAGCCACTCCCAGCCTCTATTCAAGCCCAAATTAATGGTGTTAAGTTTGCAAATGAATTGTAGCTCCGCAGCTTCTCTTTGAAGTCTGTTTTTGAAGTTCTTTTGTTGAAGGATGGCTACTTTTAAATCAGTTATTGAATGTCCAGGGAGATTGAAGTGTTCTCCTACTGGCTTTTGAATGTTACCATTCCTGATGTCTGATTTGTGTCCATTTATTCTTTCATGTAGAGACTGTCTAGTTTGGCCAATGTACATAGGAGAGGGTCATTGCTGGCACATGATGGCATATATCACATTAGTAGATGTGCAGGTGAATGAGCCCCTGATGGTGTGGCTGATGTGGTTGGGTCCTATGATGGTGTCCCTTGAATAGATATGGGGACAGAGTAGGCGATGGGGTTTGTTACAGGGATTGGTTTCTGGGTTAGTGTTTCAGTGGTGTGGTATGTAGTTGCTGGTGAGTATTTGTTTCAGGTTGGGGGGCTGTCTGTAAGCAAGAACTGGCCTGCCTCCCAAGGTCTGTGAGAGTGAGGGATCATTTTCCAGGATAGGTTGTAGATTGTTGATGATGCGCTGGAGAGGTTTTAGCTGGGGGCTGTATGTGATGGCCAGGGGTGTTCTGTTATTTTCCTTGTTGGGCCTGTCCTGTAGTAGGTGACTTCTGGGTACCTGTCTCGCTCTGTCAATCTGTTTCCTCACTTCCCCAGGTCAGTATTGTAGTTTTAAGAATGCTTGATAAAGATCTTGTAGGTGTTTGTCTCTGTCTGAGGGATTAGAGCAAATGCGGTTGTATCTTAGGGCTTGGCTGTAGACAATGGATTATGTGATGTGTCCTGGAAGGAAGCTGGATGCATGTAGGTAAGTATAGCGGTCAGTAGGTTTCCAGTATAGGGTGGTGTTTATGTGACCATCACTTATTTGCATTGTAGTGTCCAGGAAGTGGCTCTCTTGTGTGGACTGGTCCAGGCTGGTGGGGTGGAAATTATTGAAATCCATGTGGAATTCTTCAAGGGCCTCGAATTCTTCTAGGGTTTTTTACTCACGAAAGCTTATGACCAAATAAATCTGTTAGTCTTTAAGGTCCCACTGGACTCCTTGTTGTTTTTGTGGATACAGACTAACACGGCTACCCCTCTGATACCCTGGGCTTACTTCACAAAAGGACTTAGGTGCCTGCCACTTTAGAAACCTAAATCCCAGAATCAGGCCCTGCTGGGATTCAGCTGCTGCCAAATCCTGTAGATGCCTGACGTCCCTTAGTGCCATGTTTCTGCTTCTGGGCACATGCACTGCAGCCCCACTCGAGGAGTCCAGACTCCAAAGCCCCAGAGCAATTCCTGAACTAGGGGAAGATAGGCGTTCCTCTGCCTAGCTCACCTGATCCGGTAAGCGTGCTCAGAGCTCACCTCCTGGACCAGGCCTTGTAGACAAACTCAAACATAACATGGTGGCAGAGATGACTTCTAGCCCCGTGGTGAGGGTACTCACATGGGATGTGATGGGATGTGGCCCATCCTCATCCTCTCCTGTTAGAGCTGTTTTCACTGTGGATAAGTAATTTAAAGTGTCATTGGAGCAGGGGCCTACACCCCAGGTCTCCCACCTCTCAGCAAGTGCTCTAACCACCAGCCACAGAGTCAGTCTCACACTTGCTTTCTCGCCTGCTCTCTCCGGCCCAGTGATTCTTTCGTTATTGATCCTGCGTGGGATCCACAGTTGTGGGCTGGGTTTATTAGCAAAGAAATGGGATGTGAGGTGGGAGGGGCTTCACCCAGGAATCCTAACTAGCCCCCTCCTCCCAGTGGCCAGAGACACTTCTCACCATCCCCACGAAGCATCCATGTGTGCTCCCCTGACCCCCCAGAAACTGCCAGTCCTCATGATATGGAAGAAAGTTAAAATGACCAGGAGTGGCAATGGGTAATCCAGGGGAACCCTTTTAGTGACCCTGAACGATGCTGGCTTGACAGTCCTGGAGACAGGATGCTTTTGTTTACTTGTCTGTGGTACTCCTCTGGCCCCCATTATTACACTATTAGCTCAGCATCTCCCCTCTCTAAGGTAGTTATCTTTCCAACACCATCACCTTCTTCCTTCCTTAGGAGTGGCCATGGGGGGGGGGGTGCTATTATCTCCAATGTACAGATGGGAAACTGAGGCACAGAGGGGGTAGGTGATAACCCAAGAACCTGTAGCAGATCAGGGACTTGAACCCCAGTCCTAGGCTAGTGCTTTAACTACTTGAACTAGCCTGCCTCTACCTCACCCACAGACTGGTGCCTGCTGGTTTACAATCTAGAATTCAGCCTAGACACCAAGAGTGCGATGATTACAAAGACAGGGCGGCAGTGCAAGGTGACATTAATGAGATCGTGCAGTGACACAATTAGCCCAGGTGCATTTATCGGGGAGCATCTGATTTTGTAATTAACTTAGTTGGAGTTAGTTCACATCTTCTAGGCTTTGTGGCAGTAATGAGCCATCCAGTCCCCAAAGACTGCATTCCTGGGCAATGCTTGCTGGATATATTTCCAATGTGATTATTCCTATTCTGTTAACTATTTGACCTCCTTTACCTAATCGGGAAAGGCAGAGCTTACTTTACATGCACTGTCTAGATCCATAGGAACAGTACTTAAGAAGTACTGTTGAATAGCAATAACTGTCTTCATCTTTTAACTAAAAACAGGGTGCAGTTATTTCTGCTATTACTGGGCCATATTCTGACCTCAGCTCCACCAGTGTGATTCAATGCAAGGAAGTTGATGGAGTTACACTGGTGTAAATGAGATCAGACTCTTGCTCAAGTGAAGTATCACTGATTCATTTTACTGGCCAAGGGCCAGTGGTGTAAATCAGTACCTACACGGCTTTCAATGGAACTACACTGATTCACATCAGCTGAGGTTCTGTCCCCAATTCAGACTCGTTGGCTCCAAATTTCTCAAAGCTCTTTGAAATTCCAACCTGAATGGTAGCTCTGGTGCTGGTCAAATTATGGCTTTTGTTTCATGTGGCATGTGCTGGGTAATATCACGGACGCCATGTTTCTAAAACTAACCTGACTCTTTATTAAGAGAAGTACTTACAAAGGTGCTGCAACTGCAGCTAACATTCCAGCCATATGCACACAGACTGGCTTTCTGGTGCCTCCTCCAAACTCTGCCCTCTTGCCACCTGTGCTTCTCCCTCCTAGTTCCATGCAGGTTGCTCCAGCTATTGTTACCCATTTGGATCGTGTTAGCTCACTGGGTCATATGCGCAGGGCCGGCCTTAGCGAGAGCCTGGCAAGCCCCGCCCCCAGGAATTGGGCCCCGCTCGGGCTGGGGTCGCGGGGTTTGGCTCCGGGCAGGAGCAGGGCCGGAGTCGCTCGGCTGGGGACGCGGCCGGCGCCCCGGGGCCCGAGCCAGAGCCGCCGGGGCCGGAGGGGCTTGGGCCGGGGCCGCTCGGGCCGGTGCCCCGGGGCCCGAGCCGGGTCGGGGGTGCTCGGCCGGGGCCGGAGCCGTGGGGCCCGAGCCGGGCCAGGGGTG
>NW_020664753.1:2618462-2626685 GCF_002925995.2 Terrapene triunguis | reverse complement strand
ACCCCGGAGCCTGAGCCAGAGCCGCCGGGGCCTGAGATGTTCGGGCCGGGCCGGCGCCCCAGGGCCCGAGCCGGGGCCGGGGGTACTCGGCCGGGGCCGGAGCCGTGGGGCCCTGTTGGGGGTGCTCGGCCGGAACTGGGGCTGCTGCCCCGGGGCCCGAGCCGGGCCGGAGCCAGAGCCGCTTGGCTGGAACCGGGGCCGCTGCCCCGGGGCCCGAGCAGGGCCGGAGCCAGAGCCGCTCGGCCGGGGCTGGGGGTGCTCGGCCAGGGCTGGACTGGGCTGCGCCTCGCCTCCCCTCCCCTCCCCGGAGCCCTCCTCGCGCGCCCCCCCCCAGCTTACCTGTTGCTGCCGCCGCCTGCCCCTGCTTCTTTTCAGGCTTCCCGCGAACATCTGATTCGCGGGAAGCAGGGGAGGGGGAGGAACGGGGGCGGAGCGTTCAGGGGAGGGGAGGAGGGGGAAGTGAGCTGGGGGTGGGGTGGACAGCTGCGGGGCCCTCTTAGGCGCGGGGCCCAATTCAGCCGAATCGGTTGAATCGGCCTAAAGCCGTCCCTGCATATGGGCCATGATTCAGCAAGGTATTTAAGCATGTTCCTAACTCAAAGTATGTGAATACTCCCATTGAGGTCAGTGCTTAAAGTCAGGCACATATTGAAGTACCTTGTTGAACTGAGACTAAGTGGTAACATTTCATACTTTTTCATAGTGTCGAAAACAATACTAGTTAGATGGCTGCAGCTGAAGTGCCTAGCAAATAGAGATAATGGGATGGATTTCAAAAACAAAATGATTTGTAGAGAGATTTTTCAAAGGCACAAACGAGAGATTGGTACCCAACTCCCACTGGCTTTCAGTGAGAAAGGGCCATCTAACTGCCCTCCATGCCTTTGAAATCTCCCCCTTTATGTTTTCATTCTCACCTGCAATTTTGTTCCTGAGCCTCGTGAATAGTTTTGTGGTTGAAACATGATGGTGTTTACAACTGTCATTTATATTGTTAGTGGGGACTTTTTCTCTTGGACTTAATATGATGGATGGGCTGGATTCACCCGTTTTACCCTGGTGGAACTCTACTGAAATCAATACAAATAGATCAGGTGGCACTTGGCATATGAGTGGGTGCACGAGGGGGAATGGATACAAATTTGTCCTGTGACTTCATGGTGTGCACTGAACCCTGACTGGCCAGGGGCTGACTCTGGCAGGAGCTTGGGTGAACTTTTCCTCTGCCAGGACCTGATTTTCCCCACCATGTTAATATTTTTAAAAAGAAGAATTTTTTCTAAGCTGTCCTGATTAAACAGCGCTAATATCATTAGTTAACTCAGGTTCCTTGGGAAATGTCCCACTTAAATGACTATCCTGAGAAAACACGTCCTCATTAAACAGAGGATGCTATAATTATAATAATAGCTTGTAATAAAGACTTGCCCACAGCGTTTTTCAGCTAAAAACATTTTGAAACTTTAATTACAGGAATCGTTGTATCCGTCACTGACATGCAGCCAACTCTGGGGTGACACACTGCAGCTGTTTAACAGCGCTCAGCAAAGCTGCACAAGAGTTTAGGGCAGGAACTGAAGAATATTGTATCCTACTGAAAATGCAGGCGGGATTATAGGTAGGCAGAATGTAAGCACCCAGGTTGGAATTTGGACCAAACACTGGGACTAGTAAATCTAATTTGGGGGGGAGCGGGGAATGATGTGGAATCTTTAATTGTTACAAAGGGGTAAGACCTCCCCAAAAAGAAGGCACCTACAGCTCTTGCATTGATGCAACATTGAATCATGGAAAAGCACCCACTGCTGAATTCCTGGCCCCACTTGGAATCCTTTTAGAGGAACCCATCCCACTACTAGCACAGGCAGATTCTGCTGAGCAGACTATATTTAAGAGGTTCATAGCACCAGGTGGTATACGGATACATATACATATGGCTTGCAATAGCTTTAATGTCACAGCTGGCCAGTCCTTTTTTCCAATGAGCTATAGACCTGAGGTCCTGCTCCACTGTGGTCATTAAAGACTTTGTGGCATTTTTCACCAGCTGTGTGTCTGGCAACGTGGTCATATTCCAGCTCAGCTAATCATAGAGCACTGACCTCAATTCCTCCATGGAGTGTCAGTGGGATTGGAGAGTCTTCTTTTTAACCTTCCCTCCTAAACTGTTGGGGAGATTTTAAACAGCTGCTACTGTCCACCCGGAGCTGGGGGGACAATTCAGAACAAGAAAATATAGCTGGTGAAACTAGCCTTGTTTTCTGTTAACGAATCCTCTGCAAAGAGCTGAAGCAAGGAGTTCACACTAAGCTCATGTTTCTTACTCACAAGGACTTGAATGAACTATGGATGTATTTGTCATCAGGGCCTTTTATAAAACTATTAATGAACAGAAAAGTTAGCAAAGTTCATCACACAATTTTCCCAAGCAATAACTCCATGAGCTCTACACATCTCTATCCAAGATCTATAGTATCTGAGTACCTCAAACTTTTATCGTATTTATCCTCCAACACCCGGTGAAGTAGAGCAGTGCTAGTATCTCTGTTTTACAGGTGGAGAACTGAAGCACAGAGAGCCTAAGGCACAGATCCTCCAAATTGTTTTAGGTGCTTAACTCCCATTGAATTCAGTGAAAGTTCAGATTCTAAGTATCTGGGCCTAAATATCTCGTCGACACTCATACAGGAATCTGGGGCACATCAAGGACCTGAACTTAGGTCTCTACAGCACCGACCCAACCACTGGACCATACTTTCTTCATCGTAAGCTAGTATGCACTGACTGGAGAGTAGCCCTCCAGCTGTGGCTATTGTTCACTAACCCCTAATGTTGCTGCTTTCCCACATGGCTTGCTTTATTCACACACCCATGGGCTTTCTCACAGTGCTTCCTTCAGATGTGGGAACACACAGATCCTGCCCTAGTTTACACTTGCTCATGACCCTTCCAACCTTTTTTAGTCCCTGCAGGAAGCCCTACCATTTAAAATGTCATTCAGATGAACAGATTTGGAAGCTGTCAGTCCCAGGAGACCGGTCAATGGAAACGGCACTCACACAGAACACGCTAAAAGTTATGAGCCTTTAGCATATTGGAAAGAACAGGGCAGCTCCAGCGAGTAGGCTCTGCATGGCAAATGAGCTCTACGGTATGTTGTCATTTGGTTAAGACTGAGAGCTGGAAGATCTGAGTGACATTCCCAGCCCTGCCACCTTTAATCCTGTCCTTTAATCCTCTGTGCTTCAGTTCCTCCATTTGTATCATGTGGGTGATAAAATCAGCCCCTTCCCAGAGGTGCGTAGACGACCAAGTTTTCAGAAGCATGCACTGATTGGGGGCACCTCCATGACCAGGTTCCCTGCATGAGAAACCTCAGGCCTGGCTTTCAGCAGTGCAGAGCAGCAGCAGCAGGAATCTTTTTCCGTGCACAGAAACCATGGGAAATTTTCTTGCTCAAAGAAAATACACGGTCAGGCAGAGACCAGGCCGGCATGTTTCCAGCCCTACAGGTGAACGTCTCTAAAAGCAATAAGCCGCTGCAAATAGTGGGGTTAGAATCACTCAGGAATCCTGGGCTTTAGCTTGGTCTCCAGCTAGAGCTCAGTTTACTCCCGTGATGAAAGAGAGAAAGCAGCAACCAAATTATGCCAATCCCACTCCTGTGGCTCCAGACCTTTTCCACTTTCAAATACAGCTTTCCTAGAGCCTAAATTCTACCTCTGCAGCAGCTGAGTCAGAGGACAAATCTTCAGGGATCTTCCTCAGTGATAATCACTCACCAGGGTTTCATTGCCTCATATGGGAACAATATCTGCGCTTTGTTATCCCATTCCCTACACTCCAACCTCAGAGCTGATGATTCTGTGTCCAGTTCTTACCACTGAGCCACTTCCTCATTTATGATGTTTGTGTATTAAAAGTAATAACGGCGCTTCATGCTTACGTAGCAACTTCATAGAGGATCACCAGTTGAGTTGCAAACATTAATGATGCCACACAACAGCCCTAGGAGCAAGGCCAAGACTATTATAGGGGAAGCAGGATTGAGCCCTGTAGGGAAGATTGGAGTAGCATTTTCATTTGAAACTCTGGGCAAGTCACTTAGTCTCTCTGTGCCTCAGTTTCCCATCTGTGCTGCCCTACCTCACAGGGGTATTGTGAGGCTAAATACATTAAGACTGTGAAGAGCTTTGAGATCTACCACTAAAAAACTCTATATAAAATCTAGGCATTATTATTTTCAGTCACTCGTAATTTTCCTAATCTTGGATGCTGAAATTTTGTGGCGGTAGAGCCAGATCCACAGCTAGTGCAAATCAGCAGAGCTCCCCTGCAGTCAGTTAAATACTCCTCATCTGGCTTCAGCAGAGCCACCCTGATTCATAACAGTTGAGGATTTAGCCCTTAAGGCCTGTCTTCACTACAAAGTTGCTGGCACCGGGCAGTGTGGATGCAAGCTAGAACCACTCGAGTGCTGCTGGTCCTCCGCTGCCTTCCCACAATCCCCTCTCCGCCCCCCCCATGGACAGACAAATTCTCCCACTATTCCCTGGGAAAGCAGTCAGAGCCTCTCAGCTTGCTGCAGTGCAAAGACCCATGGGCTGTGTCCACAGAAGTCCTAATCCCTAGGGTTACCATATTTCCACAATCAAAAAAGAGGACACTGGGCGGGGGGGAGCCCCGCTCTAGCCCCGCCCCATCCTGCCCCATCCACTCCCTCCCACTTCCCACCCCCTGACTGCCCCCCTCAGAACCCCCAACCCCTCCACTCCTTGTCCCCTGACTGCCCCCTCCTGGGACCCCTGCCACTAACTGCCCCCTAGAACCCCACCCCCTACCTAAGCCTTCCTGCTTCTTGTCCCCTGACTGCCCCCTCCTGAGAACCCCCCACCCTAACTGCCCCCCTAGGACCCTACCTATCCCCTGACTGCCCCGACCCTTATCCACACCCCCACCCCATATTCACACCCCCACCCCCAGACAGACCCCCGGGACTCCCATGCCCTATCCAACTGCTCCCCGCCCCCTGACAGGACCCCCAGAACTCCTGACCCATCCAACCCCCTCTGCTCCCTGCCTGCCTCGACCCCTCTCCCCGCCCCCTGTCCCCTGACTGCCCCCCTTCTCCAACCCCCCGGCCCCCTTACCATGCCGCTCGGCTTAGAGCAGATGTCTGGCTCCGCCCCGCCCCGCCCAAGTGGCGTGCTGAGGCTGTGGAGGAGGGGGAAAGCGGGGGAGGGGCTCTGGCCGCCGCTGCCAGCCCTGCCGCCACATTCCCTCACAGGCGCACAGCCCCGCCCCCCAGCACTGCCGGGCGGCGTGCTAAGGCTGCAGGGGATAGGGGGAGCCGGGAAGGCGCTTTGGCTGCCGAGGCCCCAATGCGGGCGGCGCTTGGCCGCCCTGTCAGCCGCTTTTTGCTCTTGAAATAGCCGATCGGGGGGAAATCCCGGACATTTTTAGATTTTTAGAAATCCCCCCGGACGGCTATTTAAAGAGCGAAAAGCCGGACATGTCCGGGGAAACCCGGACGTATAGTAGCCCTACTAATGCCAGATGTGAGTGAGTGAAGTGTTAGTCTAGACACAGCAGCTTGAGGGTTATTTTGCAGTGGGTCTGTCTACACTACACAATAAGCCTGGGCTCTGACTCAGGTTTGAACCCAAGCCCATGCCCCCTTCTGTCTACACACAAATCAGTCTGAGTCAAGTCAGCAAGCCTTCAGGATCCAGGTCCAAGGACCCTGCTAGTGGGGTGGGTCAGAGCCCAAGTCCTGCTTAGACTCAGGTCCAAGCCCTGTCATTTTGCAGTGTGGACACAGCTCAAGCCACAGACTCGAGTCAGAAGGTCTGAGCAGTGCAGTCTGGACGCGTTAGCACAGCTGTGAGACCCAGGTCCAGTCATTTTACAATTGCTGGTTTACAATACAGTGTGGCCACTCAAGTGTGGGCTTGGAACCAGTGAGGCCAGGAGCCTGGGTCCCACAGACCCAGGTTTACAATGCAGTGTGGACATGCCCAGTGTGGCTGCTCTCACTTGAGCTAGGCTAACTTCAGAGGAGTAACTAGAGCATCGATACCTTGAGTGTGTCTTCCCATGCATTTTATATCCCTGAGCAAAATGGGGCCCTGATATCCTGCATGCCTCGACACTAATAATTAACAAGAGCTAACACTACATAATGTGGAGAGCAGTGACGGTCACATGGGCTGCACACAGCTCCTCTCTCCCCTTCTGCTGCAGAGTTTGGGGGGGTCCACAAGAGACGGCCATCTTAGTCTACCTTACCCCGACCCAATGTGCAGTCTGTCCAGGTGGGGCTACTGTTAGGAAGAGGGAGAGAGAAGGCGGGTGGGTGTTCGTGAACCTGAGCCCGGGATCGTGAGCTTGAGCTGACGTTCATTCATGAACATGAACCCTGAATCCAGCCTTATTTAATGGATTTGCAAAATCCCACATAATGTACCCTCAAGTCACATGTACAGAAAACACAGGGGGCTGGTGGCCAACTAACCCCGGCTGTGTCAGAGCAGCAGGGGAAGCAAATTCCAGGTCTGAGGGCCAGAGGATTGTCTGTCTCTGGCTCGGAAAAGCTAAAAGGCAGGGACTGTTAGCAAAAGCAGCTCTACTTCCAGGACAGTCTGTTGGTGGGCAGAACAACTCTAGGGCTTCAGACAATCCCTGCATTGCACGTGTATAACATGATCTATAGGGCAACTGCCACTCAGCGAGCAATCAGGTTCTGCACTTGCAAATGCTTGCAAGAGGTTCTCCAGCGTAGCTCCATTGCACCACGGCAGCCCAATCTCTCCAATGCCATTGCGCACACACACACACACACACACACACACACACACACACACATTCTGAGAGAGCCTGATGGTGAAAGGTGCTGAGGTCCCACAGCTCTCCCTGACGTCAGCAGGAACCACAGATGCTCAGCACCCCTCGGAATCAGACCCATAAGCCCCGATGCTACAAGCTGTCCCATGGGGCTGAACCCCTGCACCCACGCAGGGCCCGATTAAAGTTACAGGGTCTCAGCGTGGCTGCAAGGTCTGTCTGGGCAGAACGGCTTGCAGGATCGGGGCCTATGCTCAATCCTTTTAAAGCCCATTACTTGCACGATGGGCTTCAGTTCCTGCTCTCCCTGACAAGGGTGTGCTAAAATAAACATGGAATTCCAAGTTGTTCCAACAGGCTCAGCCCGTAGGGAAATAGGGCATGTTTTTAAGAGCTATGTGGCCAAGTTGGCCTCAGTACCCTAGTGCTTGGCATGAGTCAGGCTTCTTCAGCCCAGTTCCAAGAACTTAACCTTGTCCCACCACAGCAGTGCTCTTGTACTTGGCAGAATGCCCAAGTCAAAGTTCAAGCTTTGCAGCCATTGCAAGAAGCCATTAGTAGTGTTCCTGAGGCAGGGGGTTTCTGTTGATCATTTTTTCGGCTGCTGCAAAGGGAAGTTGAACTGACCCTGCAATAAACATTCTTGGAGATTTGTTTGCCTGACCTTTATAGGGCTCCGGCAAAATGGGAGCTGCAGCATCATTAACATCCCAGCTCCTTGACCGGACGACCTCCAAACCCAGCAAGCTCATAGGCAGGCATGTGGCTGTGACGAACTGCCAGGCTGTGCAGTACTTCCTGCTCCATTTTGCAGGCGCCCGTTTGCAGAGCCAGAGAAGGGGTTGAGTTAGGAGAATCTGGTGGGTTATTTGTTAAGTTGCCCCTTTTCCAAGCAATGGGCTATGTCAGGGCCAAAAAACAGTGGCACCAAATCTTAGTGTAAGCATATTCTTAGTGTAATTTGTATTATTTGCATTTTACACACGAGTCCTTGAACAGAGGTGGTTACAAACAGCACGCAGGCAAATCCCTCTAAGGTAGGGTTACCATCCGTCCGGGTTTCCCCGGACATGTCCGGCTTTTTCAGCCTTAAATGGCCGTCCGGGGGGGATTTCTAATGAAGTAGAAATGTCTGGGATTTCCCCTCCTGCGGAGTGCGGCGCGGCTGATTGGATGCCTGGCCTGATTGAAAGCTGCTCGCAGCCACTAGGGCCTCTAGCAGCCAGAGTCCCTCCCCCTCCCCCGCTCCCTCCTCCCCCACAGAGCAGCCGGCAGTGTGTGATTCCACGTGGAGCCTGCATTTCTCCCTCTGCCGGGTGAGCGGGGGAGCAGAGGCTGCAGGGGGTGTGTGTGTGCAGAGGCTGCAGGGGCAGGGCAGGC
>NW_020664753.1:2598706-2618362 GCF_002925995.2 Terrapene triunguis | reverse complement strand
GGCAGGGCAGGCAGGGGGCGCAGAGGCTGCAGGGCGAGTGGGGAGCAGGGGGCACAGAGGCTGCAGGGGCGGGGGGGCGCAGAGGCTGCAGGGGCAGGGCAGGCAGGCGGTGCAGAGGCTGCAGGGCGAGGAGGAGCAGGGCAGGCAAGGGCATAGGGGCTGCGGGGCGAGTGGGGAGCAGGGAAGCACTTAGCAACCCCCAACCAAGATCAGAGCGGGAGGGAGGAGGGGGAATGCAGGGTGCTCAGAGGAGGGGGCAGAGTTGGGGGAGGGACTTTGGGGAAGGGGTTGGAATGGGGGCGGAGAAGGGGTGGGGTTGGGGCGGGGCCGGGGGCGGGGAAGGGGCGGAGTTGGGGCAGGGCCGGGGGCGGGACCGGGGCCCCGTGGAGTGTCCTCTTTTTTTAAATGTTTGAATATGGTAACCCTACTCTAAGGGATCTCAGCCCAGATACCAATTCCTGGTTCCCAGGGAGCAACTCATGTCAAGGACTACAGAGATTAAGGCAGGCAGCTAATGCCCTTGCTGCTTGCCACAGCTCCCCTGATGAGAAGCACAGCAGAAACCCATCAATGATACAACACTTTCTTCAAAGACTGAACACTGCTCGCTTGCTAAGAAAAAGAATCATAGAAATGGAGGGCTGGAAGGGATCTCGAGAGGTCATCTAATTCAACCCCCTGTGCTGAAGTCGGACCAAGTAAACGTTGACCATCCCTGAAAGGTATCTGTCCACCTGTACTTAAAAACCTCCTGTGATGGGGATTCCACAACCTCCCATGTTAGCTTTTTCTAGTGTTTAGCTATCCTTACACAGTACACCCTCGCTTTAACATCCAAGTCATTTGTTCAGTATAGTCAGGGGTTCATTATAGCGAGGGGGAAGAGACAGATCCTCCAGCCCCAGGGCCACTGCAGGAGCTGACAGCCCTCCCCCAACCCCAGGGTTGCTGCAGGAGAAGACAGCACTCCCCCTGGCAGTGGCCCCGGAGGACCTGTAAGTCTGTATCCACAAAAACAACAAGGAGGTCAGTGGCACCTTAAAGACTAACAAATTTATTTGGGCATAAGCTTTTGTGGGTAAAGAACCCACTTCTTCAGATGCATGGAGTGAAAATTATGCCTGCATCTGTAATTTTCACTCGATGCATCTGAAGAAGTGGGGTTTTTACCCACAAAAGCTTATGCCCAAATAAATTGGTTAGTCTTTAAAGTGCCACCGGACTCCTCGTTATTGTTTTTATCACAACCTTTTAAATATTTAAAGACTTACCATCTCCTCCCTCAGCCTTCTCTTCTGCAGACTAAACATGCCCACTTCTCTCAACCTTTCCTCATAGGTCATGTTTTCTAAACCTCTTGTCATTCTTGTTGCTCTTCTCTGGACTTGCTCCAATTTGTTCCTGAAGTGTGGTGCCCCAAACTGGACATAGTACTCCAGCCAAGACCTCATCAGTGCCAGTTACAGCAGAGCAATTACCTCCTGTGTCTTACACATGACACGCCTGTTAATAAACCCCAGAATATTAGCCTTTTTCACAGCTGCATCACATTCATAGATTCAGTTTAAGGCTAGAAGAGACCACTGTGATCATCTAGTCTGACCTCCTGTGTAACACAGACAGGGGCGGCTCCAGGCACCAGCGCACCAAGCGCGTGCCTGGGGCGGCAAGCCGCCGGGGGCAGCCTGCCAGTCGCTGTGAGGGTGGCAGTCAGGCAGCCTTCAGCGGCACGCCTGCAGGAGGTTCGCCGGACCAGCGGCTTCAGCGGCAATTCGGTGGCAGGTATGCCGAAGCCGTGGGACTGGCGGACCTCCCGCAGGCATGCCGCTGAATCCACGTTACCAGCGGACCTCCCACAGGCGCGCCGCCAAAAGCCGCCTGATTGCCGTGCTTGGGGCAGCAAAATACATAGAGCCTCCCCTGAACACAGACCAGAGAACTGCCCCACAATAATTCCTAGAGCAGAGCTTTTAGAAACACATCCAGTCTTGATTTAAAAATTGCCAGTGATGGAGAATCCACCACGACCTGTGGTAAATTGTTCCACTGGTTAGTTGCTGGTAAAATGTTAATTGTTGGCTCATAGTCAGTTTGTGTTCCACTATAAGCCCCAGCTCCTTTTTGGCAGTACTATCACCAGGGCCGGTGCAAGGAAGTTTCGCGCCCTAGACGAAAGTTCCACCTTGCGCCCCCCCCCCCCCGCCCCGCAGAAACCCCCCGCACCCCCGCCGCGCCCCCCTGCGGCAGCTCCCCCCCGTCCTGAGGCGCCCCCGCGGCAGCTCCCCCCCCCAGGGAGCCGTGCGGCAGCTCCCCCCCCCAGCGCACCTCTGCTCCTCCTCCTCCCTTAGCATGCCGCCCCCACTCTAATTCTCCTCCCCGCCCAGGCTTGCAGCGCCAAACAGCTGATTGGCGCCGCAAGCCTGGGAGGCAGGAGAAGTGGAGCAGCCACTGCTCTGGGAGAGGGAGTCTGAGCCACATGTGTCAGCGTGCCGCCGGCAGCCCAGCCCAGGAATGCTGTAAAAAAAAAATTGGGGGCACCGCTTTTTGGCACCCCCAAATCTTGGCACCCTAAGCAACCACGTAGTTTGCCTTAATGGTAGCACCGGCCCTGACGATCACCTAGCCAGTTAGTCCCCAATTTGTAGCTGAGTATTTGATTTTTCCTTCCTAAGTGAAGTACTTTGCATCTGTCTTTATTGAATTTCATCTTAGTGCTTCAGACCAATTCTCCAATTTGTCAAGGTCATTTTGAATTCTTGCAACCTCTCCCAGCTTCAAGTCATCGACAATTTTTATAAGCATACTCTACATTTGCAATACTACATGTAACCGCGCTATCTGGGGACTTCGGCCATAACAGCTAGTTTAAAAAAGTGTATTTACCTTTTACCTAACTTGGTGCTGGTAAGAGGTGCCAGAGAGATGGCTCTAGAGCAGCAGTTCTCAAACTTTAGCAACTGGAGGACCCCCATTGCATGCAGGAGGCACTGGGAGGGAAGGGGAGGAGTTGATCAGCGTGGCCAGTGGCCCCCCGGACATGACTCGCGGACCCCCTGGAGTACCCTCGCAGACCCCAGTTTGAGAAACCCTGCTCTAGAGAATAAAGTTCTCTATTTAGCCTCAGTTCAGATACAACATAGGCAGTGGCAGTGCAAGCTTCCACCACACTGCCCTGTAACTGTCTCAGCCCTGACATGGGGTGACCAACTCTGGGTGCGTGTGTGTGTGGGGAGGGGTCTCTTCATCCTGTTCCATTCACTCCTTGACCTTATCCTCTGTTCTGATGAAGAGATGCTTGGGAAATGGAAATGTTTAGCTAGGGGTCATGAAAAGTGAGGCGTAAGGATGGGCGTTTGTGACCTGAGGCTAGTCACGTAGCCTCTCTGAGCCACACTGAATTCAATGGCAAAAACTTCCCTAATGGGGAATGAATTTAATCTTCTGTGCCTCAGTTTCCCCATCTGTAATATGGGGATAATACCTCAGAAGGGTATTGGAAAGATAATAAATTGAAGGCTGAGAGGTGCTCAGATGCTATGGTAATGGGGATTATGCAAGTACCTTAGATTGACAAAGGAGAGGGCTGTGTTCAATGAATACGCTTGTGACTTCCAAAACTCCCTACTGCAGATTTATTTGTCACCAAGACACAATCCTATATACATGATGCCTTTCGAGCACTATGACATTTCCTTCCTGCAGATGGCTGGAAATGTTCTGAGATGCAATACTTGCAATTAGCTTGCTGATTAAATTAGTGCCCTGAAATGGTTGTTTTTTTATGGATATTGATGTCATTCAGTTTGTGGCTATTACAGCTTTAACCTCTTTGTAAAAGCACTTTCTTACAGCTGCATTAGGAAAACAGCATGTTGTAAAGAAAAGAAAATGGTGTAATAAACAGAGGCAGTGTACTGGACAGGGAATCCGCAGACCTGAGTTCTCTGGCCTGCTGGGTCATCTTCTGTAAGTCATGTCCCGCTCTGTGCCTCAGTTTCCCCATATGTAAAATGGGGCTAATGATGCTTACTTTGCTTAAAGTGCTGAGAGATCTACAGGTGAAAAGCTCTATTTAAAATCCAGTTGTTATTGTAGAGCCAAATTTTGTACCCCTCATCCCACTCACAATGTTTGGGGGTGTATGGGTCCAAAATGTTGCCTCAACCCCATCAGAACATTTCCCTCCAGCTACAGCCCCTATACACTGTACCCAGGAGAATCCTCCTGGAGCAGGCAGGGCTCAGGACAGCTGTAACTAGCCCCAGAATTCCAGGGATAGAAAGGACCTGTTAGGAGTGGGAGGAGATGGGCTGCATAAGTTGCACCAGGGAACATTTTGGCCCCAATAACAGGCCAGAACTAGAAGGGCACAAAGGGACTTAAAACCACCTTAGCTTCCCCTCTCCCTGGATGGTGAGCCCTGTGCTGTGCCTCTGAGATGCCCAGAATCTCACCCACTGGGACCAGCTATGAAATTCAGATCTGAATAAGGGTTCGGATCCCAAACTCCTGTTCCCAAAAGTCTGGGGCTGTCCCATTGCAAAGATTTGGTCTGGGCCCATCAGTAGCAAGAATGTTTACAGTAAAGTAATCTACTCACAAGAAACAGCATCCAGGATGGGCAACTTACTTAGGTGCTTTGTACAGCCCAGTAGGCACCTGTCTGCATCATTAGGTGCCTAAAAAGGTCTGTCCCTAAATACTTTAATAAATCTGACCTTTGGCTCCTGTGTCACACAGTTGCTTTTGAAATGTCTAGTCTCACTCTCCCTTAAGTCCAGCTGTAAACTGGATAATTATACTGTCTTCTCTCCCCGTTTAGGTGTCTTGCTTATTTAGATTGTAAGCTGTTCAAGGGAGGGACTGTCTCATACTATTTGTGCATGTTGCTCCGAGCACAACTTGGCCCTAATCTTGGTTGGGGCAACTTTAATAATAATTGCTCTTTAAACTGCCCTGCAAAAAAGCATTCAGCTGGTGCCAGCAATCCTAGCCAGCCAGTAGCCCTGTTATTATTGCCATATTTACATTAAACTTTTCCGTCTTCTCCTGTTTCCTGCTGGGATATTATCTGTGCTCATGAGGATTTAATTAATGCCATCTGTGCGGCATGCTGCCCCATTCATTACCAGTGTCTGCCTCTAATGAATAGGATAATTTCATTCTCCCCAAATGAATAAGACACCAAATTAAACGGTACCACAGGCAGGGCCATCAACGGACTGATTTTCTTTCAATTTATTACCTTTTAAATTACATTGGATCCCTCAAGTAGCAATCCAGATGCTGGCAATGGAGTAATAGCACTTGAGAGTATATTGCTGATAGTGACCTGTGTTTAGACTAGAGTCGAGTATTAGGATCAGCTGGAAGAACAGCAAGAGGAAGGTCATCCAAATGCCACCAGTTTTTAGCCACAATATTTCTTAACGAATGGGAGAGTTTTAAGACACAATGTCCTCGAGACAATTATTTTTTGCCCTGTTTGCTGCTGCCGTAACATTTTACAGAGGGATTTGGAGTTGTGGCTAGAGTTGTCTGAAAAGTTTTACCCTAACTTTCTATCCAACCCTGGCTTGCCTGAAGCATGTGTGTAGGTAGATTGAATCTGTACCTGTTCTCTGCATGCGTGATGGACTTCAGTCCCCTCAGTTGTCAGGCCAGCACCTTTCCCCTGAAGAACAATGAGGCAGAAAAAAATAAAGGCAAAGGAGAAGGGTGGCAGGTTCAGAACAGGGTGATCAAGGTAAAACAGGGGGAGCTGCCCCTTAGTAACTTATTTACAAGGCTTTGTGCCACAGGAACAGAGGATTTACACTACTGACTCACAAAGGTACACAGGCCCCCACACCCCAGATTGAAGTGCCTAGGTCCCAGTTTTAGGATCCACAACACTCCCACTTGGCTGCTGCCTAATCCTCTAGGTGCCTAAATTTATTTGGTGCCTAAGTTTCTACAGTGAAAGGTCCCTCAATGCCAATAGCTCAGTGGTTTGAGCATTGGCCTGCTAAACTCAGGGTTGTGAGCTCAATCCTTTAGGGGGCTACTTAGGGATCTGGGGCAAAAATCTGTCTGGTGTACTGCTTTGAGCAAGGGGTTGGACTAGATGACCTGAGGTCCTTTCCAAGCCTGATAGTCTTTGATGAATAGTAATAGATGTGTGTGCATTGTTTCAGTGGAGCCCTCAGAGCAGTCATTACAAGGGTCATAGCAGGGTGCAAACAAACAATGCCAGGCTCAGCCAGCTACAGCAATAAACATTCCTGTGGCTCAGTGTTAAAATGCTCCTTCAAGGCCTCCCCACATTAGGATCCTCTTATAGCACACAGCACAATACTGAACAGCTGTGCGGGATCCATGCTGTCTGACACAGATGGCTGACTTGCAGGTTATGAGGCCAGTTGAAAAGCGGCTGGCAATCTAGTAGGATGCCCATGGAACAAGGGGATTGAGAAACCTGCATCATGTGATGCTGTACCTGCCCCATGAAGCATTACAAACCCTTCCCAAGGCACCCTGTGGCCAGTAGGACAGATACTCACAGTGCACTGCTCTGTGTCCATTCAAGAGTTGCTATTGTGGATGCCCTAAGTCAGGGGTGACCAGCCTGAGAAGGAGCCAAAATTTACCAATGTACATTGCCAAAGAGCCACAGTAATACGTCTGCAGCTCCCCATCAGCTTCCCCACACCTCCTGATCAGCTGTTTCATAGCTTACAGGAGGCTCTGGGGCAGAGGAAAGGGAGGAGGGGGCAGGGCCTATGGCAGAGCCAGGGGTTGAGCAGTGAGCACCCCCTGGCACATTAGAAAGTTGGCACCTGTAGCTCCAGCCCCGGAGTCGGTGCCTATACAAGTAGCCGCATATTAACTTCTGAAGAGCTGCATGTGGCTCTGGAGCCATAGGTTGGCCACCCCTGCCCTAAGTAATTTGCCCAAGCGTACCCTGGGAGCCAGTTCCAGTGCTGCAAAATGACTCCAGGTCTCCTGCACGGCAGACCAATGACTTCACCGCAAGCCCCTCCTTGCTCTGAGAGTCTAGCCTGATTGTCAGAAGGCTGAGCAAGCTCCCATTGAAGTCAGTGGGAATTGGGGGTTCTCAGCTCCCCTGAAAATCCAGCCCAATATTGGCTTTATATTAAGGCCCTGATTCAGCAAAGCACCAAAGCATGTGCTTAACTAGGAGCCAGTGCTCCAGTCTTACTGAAGGCAAATGGGGGGTGGGGGGTGGAATAACCAAGCAAAAAGAGCAGGATAGCTAGATATCTATTTAGAAACAACAGAGTCGAACACCCTAACCTCATCAACCCCACAACTCCAAGGATTAACTGTTTGGTTTGCTGAGGTCCAAAACTTAGTCACACAACAGTCCCACAGTCCCAAACCCCACTCACTGGTCCAGTTAGACTGGCAGCCATCAGGAGATGACTTGCCTCCCCGTCTGCCTAGGCCAGAGAAATCCACCAGGTCCCACAGTCGCTCCAATGGGCCTCTCCCTGGGCAGTTCTGTGACCTCACCTCTCCTTGCAGCTGCTCTGATTGGTTCCCACAGCAAAGTCAGCTCAGCACTATCACTGCCTGTCAGGGCACTGGGCAGCCAGCTCTGTGTTCCAGCTGGAACCAGAGGTGAAAGTAAGCCGGTATGGTCTGGTACGGCGTACCGGCAAGAGCCAGTACGCCGTGCCAGACTGCACCAGTTTCCGCAGCGGGGATTTAAAGGGCTCGGGGCTCCCTGCAGCCGCGGGAGCTCCGGGCCTTTTGAATCTCCGCCCGAGTCCGGCTGCCGGAGCTGCGACGGGCATTTAAAGGGCCCGGAGCTCCGCGGTGGCTGGAGCCCAGAGCCCTTTAATCTGCCCCTGAGCCCCGGGGGCTCCCAGCCACCTCTGCAGCTGTGAGCCCCAGGGTGATTTAAAGGCCCTGAGGCTCCCAGCCACAGCCAGTGCCCCAGGGCCTTTAAATCTTGAGAGGCCCTTCCTCTTCCGGTTGAGGCCCACACCTCTTCTGGGTGAGGCCACGCCCCCACTCAGGACTCCAGCCGTACCAGTAAGTCCTGTAAGTTACTTTCACCCCTGGCTGGAACTCACTATAAAGCCAGCTCTGTACTACTATCATTGCTCCATGCAGGCCTGGTCCAAAGGAAGCTTTGTACCAATGCTGCCAGTCTAGTCCCCCAAAATCACTCCACATGGGGCTCAGAACTTCCAAGCAGGAATCTGAGCAAAGCAGGGCCCCAATCCAAAGTCCCTGCTCCTTGAAATAGCACGCCCTGTCTTGTCAACAGAGTTCTCCAACCTCTCATGTTGAATTTGAATCCTGTTCCCAAACCAGAGCCCACCTCCTGTATGCTCAGGGTGACCCACTTTCTCCAGGGCATGTCTTGCCCAATTCCCATGCCCTCTCATGCAAACAATGACAGTAACAATCCCTTAGTATTGATACACTCAGACCATAGACAAATTCCAGCTAAGGCACCAAAACACAGCGTGCGGAACTAGGGGTGAGCAACACAATCATTCATGTAGATGAGGCTGGCCCCAGCTGGCTTTTCCCATGTAGAGGGAGCAGAGATCTAAGTCTTCTTGGTCTGGGACTTCCCCCAGCCTTCCCCCTCCACACCCAATTCACTGGCACAACAAGTTCCCTCATGCTTGCTCCCTCATTGACCCGTCTCCTGTCCCACCACTTTCCCGGGTCAGACATCCACTCACTAGCCAACACTCCTCATGTAACCTGCCAGCCCTACTGTCATGGGGTACACTCACCTCTACGGCCCCTCCTCCTGGCTTCTTGGGGAGTAGCTCCCTCCAGGTCTGACACCCCATTCTGCCACTCGCTCATGTGCCCTGCCCCCTCTCTCTCTCCAGCATGCTCTATTTTCATGACACAGCCCTCTAGCCAGGTCACTCTAGTCCTCTCCTTCCAGAGGTATCAAAATCTCTCTGTACACACTGCCTCTGGCAGTCTTCCCATCTACTGCCCAGACTGTGCCACTCCTCCAATGGCTGGAAGCAGAACCGGGGCCCGCCCTCTACTCCAGATTCCAGCTCAGGGACCTTCTAATCAGCAGCCAAGGTCTGCGCCATCTTACCCCTTGCTGCCATCTTCCCAAGCCTTTTCCTACACCCTCTCCCCAAGGTTTCCCTCCTTCCCCCTCTAATGTCTAAAGAGTGGCTGTAGGATCCCTCACTGCAGTCTCCTTTCTGCTGCCAGTTTCCTGGCTTTATCCTAGCCCTGCCAGCTCCACCATCAGTGAGGGCAAAGGTTCTCAAACTGTGGTCTGCGGACCACTGGTAGTCCACGAGCTCCATTCAGGTGGTCCACAGATAGTTCCCTCTAAGGTGCGCACCTGGGCAGCCACAAACGAGGCATGGCTCCACTAATTCGGTGTCTGGACCCTGGAGAAGACGCACATGTAAAGTGAGATGGTGGATTTGGGACGTGCAGGGCTGTGGCGGCCAGAGAAAGAGGCGACATTCCCCAGCTCCAGGGCTGTGGCTGCCGAGGAGACACGGCCCTCCTTCCCAGCCTCAGCTCTCTGGCTGCTGTGGTGGGGGAGAGACCCCCCTCCTTCCCAGCCCCAGCTCGGGGGCTGCCGTGGTGGGGGAAAGAGGGCACATCCATCACATTAGAAAGGTAAGACTACTGATATTAAAATATGAATTGTGTGCTTTTATTTGTAGAACAAAAAAACATTAATTATTATTAAAAAAAATTATAATAGTGATTTTATCCAAAGTGCTTTACAATAGTTAGCCAACGGTACAAACAAAAGATCATTAAGTGGTCCGCTGAGACCATCAGCAATTTTCAAGTGGCCCGCGAAAAAAAAGTTTGAGAACCACTGATTCAGGAAATTACTTAGGCCACCTAATTCCTCTCAGCTGAAGCCTATCCAGTTAATTGTCAACCTCACTAACCCCTTCTGGGCTAGTGTGGGGATGAACACCCTATCACACCCACCCATCCCCCTCCTGGCTCTGAGCACAGTCCCACCAGTGCCTGGGTGCCACCCAATCCACCCACACCCCTTGTTCAGAACCCTCCCACTTCCCCCCATCCATCTCCCCCACCACTAATAACCACCTCCCAGCAGCCTCTGATCCACCCTTTCCTGAACCTTCTCCCTTCCCCTTTCCAGGCTCAGAATCCATCTCCCATTCCTGCTGCTCCTCAAAGCTCAGAACTTCTCCACCGCTCAGAATCCCCTCAGCTTTCCTCATGACCCTCCATGAGCCTGAGAAAACCAATCTCAGAGCAAGATGAGAAAAGGGCTACGCCTGTCTGATCATTTATTCACCATGAACAACTAGCCCAGTTGTAATTAAAAGGCCCTCCTGCCTTCTCCAGTGCTCTCTGATGCATTTGCCCAAATCCAGACTTAAATATGCCAGTCCTTAGTGTCCCATCCCTTCCTGGCATCAAACAAACTCTTGTTGTCTCTTTGCCATGTAATAGCAGAGGGGCAGGCCTTGCTGACTGGCTCCCCATTGGATGAGAAATCAGTGATGTGAACTGTGGGTATTTTACTACTGTAACTTTTTTATGTACATTACATACGTTAGCCCTGGAACAAAGGTGGTCACAAATCACATCAGGCAATCTCCTCTTTAAGGGACATCAGCCAAACTCCAATGCCCAGTTCCCAGGGAGCAACTCTGCCTCAAGAACTGTTGCAGAGGTTCGCTAGTTAGATTAAGGCAAGGGGCAAACTCTCCGGCTATTTGCAACAGCTCCCCTCAAAATCAACTGGATCACAAAACTAATAATTCAAACATTTGTTCAAAGACTGACCCGTGCTCCCACAGTAAGAAAAAGAACTTGTAAGACTGTGTGTAACAGCGCCACCTGTTGACTCCTGCCATCACACTAGTCGCAAGAACCTGGGGCTGTTGTACTATTCCACTCACAGGTGGCACAAGCAATTCCTACCTCTGTTCCCACTCATTCCTTGGGCACTTCACCACTATTCCTGCATTGGTGGGGCTAGTTCTTGCCTTTAAAGCACAGCCCTGGGCTGGGGGCAGTGGAGAGCCTCTTGGCTGCCAGAGGCACAGTCCTTCTCTCTGCTCCCTGTTGCATGCAGAGGAGGTGCAAGTTGCCCCTTCAAAAAGAATGGTCACCCCTGTGTCACGGACCCTGGGCAACAGTGAGGAAAGGTGCAAAGCTGTAGTCCTGTCTCCTTCTTACCTGGTCTGAGCCATGGCACAGAAGGGCCACTCCAATGGGTGTGAGGCATTGAGTGACCTTTAGTTCCTGCCAGCCTAGAGCATCTATAGATTTCCCATAATGCCCTCTGGTGGCCCACCTAAACAGTGGCTCTTGGCAGTCACCATGACCACTACATCCACCTCTAGTGCGGGCACGAACACTACAACATGACTCCCACCCAGGGAGCAGAGGGTCTCTCTAGGAGTGGTTGGTGGTGCTTGAGTAAAGAAATGCTTGGGAATAGCTGTGCTGTGAACAGCTAAAGGATTGATGTCTTCCCCCAGGTTCACCTCTGGTCGCTGACCCCTTGGAAACCCCCAGGGGAAGAGGACAGCAGCTCTAAGGCTCCGTTGCCAAAGAACTGCTCTGTGTCTGGCAGCCTGACACAAGTG
The DNA here is from genome assembly GCF_002925995.2 of Terrapene triunguis. Lineage (NCBI taxonomy): Eukaryota > Metazoa > Chordata > Testudines > Emydidae > Terrapene > Terrapene triunguis. Next base: position 2,606,765 of record NW_020664753.1, on the reverse strand, counting down.
AGGACTAAAGCACTCAGCAGAGTCCTTTCCATCTGCCAGACGGGCTGCGGCCCATGCATTGCCCCAGCTGAGATCCTGCAGCCAGCTGTATCAGATGAGCCCAAAACAATCCAAGCGGCTTGGCCAAGCCCAAGAAACCCAGCCGAGCTCGTCTCAGTAGAGACTCGTTCTGGATCCCCCATCCCACCCCTGTACCAGCTGCAAATCAGACTCCAATGCTGCAGACAGGGCCTGCCGGAAGCTTAGGGACCACCACAAGAGCTCTGCAGAGACCCGGGCAGCGCTCTGCCGGATCAGTGAGAGTGGGGTTTGTGTGTGCTTAGCTAAGTCCCTAAGCCTTGGGTTTGCTACCCCTTTAAAAAGGTGTCAGCAGTGCTTCTCCCCCGGCAGCCTTATGGTGTTTGCTGGTCTGCACGGAGGCGGGGCTATAGTCCCACCCTAGCCCTGCCCCCATTCGAGGGTCCTGACTTCCTTAGGCGGATCTGGCTCACACTCCCAGCTTGTGCACTCGCTGGTGCCTGCAGCCAAATTACAGCTGCCTTGTGCACATTCTTCTCTCCCCCACTCCCATCGCAGCTACACAGGAACAGGGATAATTTGGCCCATTCAGTTGGAGGGGGAGGGGAAAAAAGCCTCCCTTTGCCTGTGTCTCCCACAGTTCCTCCCATCTGCTTCTGTTAATCACAGCCTGGCCCCAGCCACACACACAAAGTCAAAACAACCCATGAGCCAGGAAAAGGCGGATGCTCGTGTGCTTGTATTACAGATGGTGCCAAATCCAGAGCAGTAGCGACAGTGGAAAGGGGCCCAGCCTGCCTCCTAGCCTGCTAATGCTAGTGTCTCGCATTGACACCTACTTGGGCTTTGGTATGGTCCAGCTCAGGAGGTTTTGCAGGGGAAAGATTATCCAGCGTGACGCTACGAATGAAGTATGATGGGGCATGGTAGCTGCACCCTAGAATTCAAGTTATCAGGGATAAGCTAAGCACTAGGGCATGAGTTTGTAGCTTGGGAAGTTCCTGGTTCAATCTCCAGTGTGTTGGCCAAGAGGACATCCGTCCCAGTTTCATCTGCAGAGTGATTTGTTATAGGGTGTTCTTGTCTAGGGTTCGGCACCTTTGGGGCTCGCTTTGGTCCCTAGCCCAGGGCCGGCTCTAGGTTTTTTGCCGCCCCAAGCAAAAAATTTTTTGGCTGCCCCCCACCCCAGCCCTGAGCTCTCACCCCCCCCCCCACCACTGCCCTCCCCCCCGCACCCCAGCCCTGGGCTCTCCCCCCCACCCCACCCCACCCCACCCGCACCCCCTGCCGCCCCAGCCGTGGGCTCCCCACCACCAATGCTGACTCCGCTCGCTCCCCCCTCGCCTCCAGCCGGTCCAGCGCTGGCAGGGTCGGGGTAAGCAGTGGGGCTCCCGGGCCGCGCCTCAGCCCAGGGTCCCTCCAGCCACGGCTCCCGCCTCCAGGACCGGCCAGGACCCGGGAGGGCAGAGCCGGGGGACCGCCCCAGCAGGGGGATGAGGAGCCGGGGCAGGGTAGCCCCAGAGGGAGCAGAGCCCCGGGGAGCGGGACGCGGGCCCTACATGGCAGAGCCCTTCCCTCTATGGCCCCGCTGCTGCTGCTGCTTCTGGCCGCCCTGCCGCAGTCCCTGGGCGGCTCGGGACGCTTCGCCGAGCCCCGCTGCAGCGCTGGGGGGCAGCCGCCCTGCGGCACCTGCAGGCGGCTCCATGTGCCCCGCGGGGCGGCCCGCAGCCCAAGTGTCCCCCGTTCGGAGCCTGCCCGGTCCAGCCACAAGGTGCAGGTGCTGCTCCCCCGCGGCGCGCGCCGCAGTGGCCCCAGAGCGCCCCCCACGCACGACGCGCTGCTGCTGCCAGGGCTGGCTCTAGGCTTTTGCCGCCCCTGAAAATGTGCCACTCCAAGCATGTGCTTGGTTTGCTGGTGCCTAGAGCCGGCCCTGCCCTAGCCTCACACATTTGTTGGGACATAAGGCCCAGAGCTGGGCAGGAAATGGTTTTCCCTTCCTGGGAATATTTTCAAGAGTTCAAAAAAATTTCCCATCCCAAATTGGGAGGGAAAAGTCAAATTCTCAAAAATTGTCTCACATGGAAAAAGTGATTTTTTTTCTTCAATTCAGGTCAATCAAAACATCTGGTTTCACCCCTCAGATGCACAACGGGAACAAAACCAGGGCCCAGGATGTAAGTGACTATGTGCGGTCTGGCGTGATGGAGTACTACCCCTGGGGATGTAATCAAGGACACCCTGCGCCACCCTAGGGATGGGCTGTATAAACAGGAAAAGGAAGTTGCAGGAGAGAGCGGGGAGTAGAAGCCATGTGGACTGCAATGGGTTCTCCGAGGCGCCTACAAACTCAAAGACGTTATGTTTGGGAGCTCTGAACCAGGGTCCTGTGCTGAGGACCTTGTTTGCTGTAATTGCGTCTGTCCTCAAGCCTTATTAAAAGAGAACATGGCATTTTGTTAGTGCACATTGGCTTCTTCTCCTCCCCACTTGCCTTGGCTGTTAAAGTGAACCTATCCCTGCCCTACTCAGGGGAAATCGAGGGGCACACCTGCAGTGCCAATCTCTACCACAAGGGGCCATGAAGGTACTATCCCCACCTTTACATCTTGTAGCTAGAAAAGGGGAAAAGAACCAGCATTCTCTGAGTTCACTTCCCATTTCTGCTAATGAATAACCGACCTTGTCTAGTCCAGGAAAAAGGTGTGTTAGCTAACAGGTTTTAATTAAGTGCTGTTTAAAAACATGTTAGCAACTAGTATAGACAGGGTATGGTGCATTTATACCCTCTCCTTAAGGCGGGCTGTTACCAGCTAATTCATTTTTAAAAGTGTTAAAGAAGCAAAAGCATTGACAAGAATAAAACCCGATAATTCTTTTTCCCTTTAATTCACTCACTTAACCATGAACATTTGAGTGAACTACACTTTATTCACAAAAAAGCAAGCAAAACCACCAAGATTATAATGTGAATAAACAGCCACAGGAGTGTTTGTGCTAAGAATGCCCTGGCAGTCGTGTTGAAAAACTCTTTTATTATTTGCCCGAAAGGTCCATCAAAGAACTACTAGTAAGTAATCAAAGATGTGATCAGAACTAGAGACAAGACTCCCCTTTATAAAGCTGACGTTGTCCAATCAAAATAAAAACAATGCCAGGTGACCAATCACACTACATGAAGAGTGAATCAGGAATAGCAAATAATCATATAAAGCCAGTTTGCAAACAATGTAGGCCCAGATCCTCAAAGGTAAAAAGGAACCTAAATACCTTCAAGGATCTGGGCCATACAGATTAATATTTTCATTTACAGTAAGGCCTCTGGATCCTATCCTGGCTGCACAAAGTGACCTCAATGTACATGAGAATCAGTCCTTGTGTGTGCAGATGATCAACTGATTCAGTGATCAATACGAATCATGAACACATTCCCAGCAATCACAGCTGCTTTAGGGATGATTTGCAAACAAACAAAACACAAGGAGCTACATATGTTGGGTAAATTACCCACAAAAAACGATCCAACCAGCTTTAATGGGGAAGACGTATCTACTGTGCTTTGCAGATGGTTGTGAAGCTTAATTATTAATAATTGCAAAGTGCTTTTGAAGCAGTCACGTGGAAAGCAGTAAATAAACCAGGGGTCGGCAACCTTTCAGAAGTGGTGTGCCGAGTCATCATTTATTCATTCTAATTTAAGGTTTCGTGTGCCAGTAATACATTTTAACGTTTTCAGAAGGTATCTTTCTATAAGTCTATAATATATAACTAAATTATTGTTGTATGTAAAGTAAATAAGGTTTTTAAAATGTTTAAAAAGCTTCATTTAAAATTAAATTAAAATGCAGAGCCCTTCGGACCGGTGGCCAGGACCTGGGTAGTGTGAGTGCCACTGAAAATCAGCTTGCATGCCACCTTTGGCACACGTGCCATAGGTTGCCTACCCCTGAAATAAACTCAAAGTGTTTTTATTGCAATTGATCCTAATAAAATAATGGAGCAAAGCATAAGGTGAAAAAAGCTTTCAATGTCTAGAAGGTAAACAACAAAGCAAGCTAGATAAACTATTTGGGGAGTTTCTTAAGTGTTTTAAGATCTTTGGTTGGAAAACATTGGAAAAGTAAAAAGTTGAAGTGAATTTTACGTTTCCCTTTTTCCCCCCTTTCTCTTGACACTTGTTTTTGCAGAGTGGATTTAAATTCCCATGAAATTGTGTGGCCTCATTGTTCAAGGAGGGAAAAATGTCAGGCAAAGTTTAAGCCAAAGAAGCCTTCTTGCACCTGTAGTCAATATCCATCTTTACCCAGGAGAACAATCCCATCCATGAGTCAGCTCCTGGCAAGGCTGTAACTTGATTTGAAGGCTCATTGTCATTTGTCACGCAAAAGAGCAATTTCATCTGAAGCCCTGCATCCAATTACAGACTCACAACGCAGTGCTCACTCGTTATTAATAGTGTGCTTCCGACACATCCTGGGCTTCATCATCACTGAGGGACTGGCACTGGTTCCTCTGAGGGTCTGTGAGCTATTTATTTGCCCAAAGGTTAGATTGTTTCCCTTTTGTTGCTTTACTTACAGAATTTAGGGAAATCTGCATCCATTTCACAATAGCTGTTTTCATCCAGCTGGAAACGCAGAAACAGATTCCCAGGGCCTGCAAAGTCCTTTTAATGTAGCGGAGTCATGGACAGCCCACCAATCTACAGCGCTCCAGGTACTATAGGTTTCCTAGAGGAACTGATAACGATGCTAAATGTTGTTCATGTCGAAGTCCCCAGGGTTTATTGTAGATTAACTCTTGTAAGCATCTGGGAAGCATTACAGCCTGTACACGTCTGAAAGTTGTCCTGCCATATTTATCTTGCACAACAAATGCTTCCAAGTTTTGTGTATAATTTTAACTGCAGGAAGCAGAAAGGAATATCAATGTGCAGGAATGCTACCACTTTGGTTTGGGATCATCCCCTAACTCGCGGTTTCTGGATCAGTGCACCACTAAACCTAGGGTTTGTAAGTGGAGGTAGGATGAGAAACACTGTCTGGATCTTGGTGATAATTAAATTAATGTCTGTATTTTGTTTATTTATTTTGGACAGGACCAGAGACCTGATATTCATTCCACTAACACATGCTGCTACGGCCCAAAACCTTCTATCAGAATTGCCCACTCTGGGTCTCCAACGGGTGATAGCTAGTCCTTGGCGCAATGCAGACACACGCTGGAGCTGAACTTTGGAACAGGAGTGAGAATAAGGAACACGAAATCCCACCCACCCTTCCTGAACAGACTAGTATCTCCTCCAAAGAGAGAGAAGAGCCGTCCAAGCAGAATGCCTACCATTATGAGGCACCCTCATGAGCTCATGGATCTGATCAAACTTGAGAGAGAATATCATGCCGAACCAATGGGCCTGAGAGTCGAAGATTAGTGAAGTGTCATGATCATACACTGAATGCAACCAGACTCATTAACAGCTTCTCCCCCAGGAGCACCCTGACAGCTCACGGTGGCTCGCTGGTGATCTGAGAAGGATGAAGCAGGATGCCCCGCTAGCTCTGCCAGCAAAGGCCTGGGAGTCCTGCTGTGTGCAGGTGTCGCATTAAGAGGGCACCTGGCCTAGCCCACCCCCATCTGTATTATCTGGAGGAACTTGTGGATATTTTTCCCCGCTGATGGCGCTTGGTTGGGAGGCTGGTTACCAGGGGATTGGGGGGAGGGGGGTTGTCTGAAGTTCTAAAAGTAGGGGACTCATTAGGGGGGACATGCTGGTGAAAGTCTATCCCTCCCCTTCATTTGGTTTGCTGGGATGTGTTTTCCACCCTGGGCCACATGCAGATTAATCCCAGGTGGGAATGTAGGGTGAGTCTTGGTGCCATTGGTTGGGTCTGTTGTCTTGTGGGAGGAGAAGGTGGTGAGTGAGGGGAGGGTGCCCTCGGTATGTGCTGCTTAATGCAAGGCCAGCAGTGAATAACATAAATCATTCCTGATCTCCTGAGAGACAAGGGTTCTGGGTTTGCATGTATGATTCTGCAGGACGGGGCCCAGTTGCTTCCAACCAGGAATTGGATGCAGCATGAACCAAGTGGGTGGGAAGGTGGTGGCCTGAAGGCTCTGAGGTCTGGACACAGCGAAGCCTCTGCCTAGGCAAAAGAGCTCCTCACTGCCGTGATGTTGAAGGCTCCAAGGTGCCTAGTGCATGGTGATGTTAACCCCCATGTGGGTGACAAGTGGCCTGAGTGGGCTCAGGATTTCATGACCACCGTGACGTCTGAGGGCTCACCCCAGGACTCTGAAGGCTCAGTCGATCAAGCCACCACCCTGTGGATCAGGTGTCCGGGTTCATACAAGATGCTAGAGGAATGACTGTTACACCCCTGGCATGGTCCCATCACTGCCTCCTGTATTTTGAGGTTGAGGCTCATCTTCCCCATCGAGGTGGAGCCCTGTTTTGATGGGCTACCCTTGGAGTCTAACAGGACCTGAGGGCAACTACCATATCAGCAACAGGCCATTTGCTCAGTGCTCCAGTAGGTTTTTTGATTAATCAGTTATCCACAGAGTCGCCCCTGGACACCCTCTTCTCTGGTTCCATGGTCCCAGGTCACCATGTTCTACAGATGGCCAAGTGAGTGGGGCCAGCCAGCATGCTGGTTGGTGGAAGGACCACATCACAGCTGAGCATTCACCAAGGTTCTCGTGCCGCAGGCTACTTTGCCTTTTGTTTTTCCTGCCGTTTATCTCAAGTTTTTCCTATTAATTAAATGGTGAATGAAATGAAAGGCCCCTGTGTAAATATTTGTGGTTTGAAAAAGCCAGCTCAAAGAGGTTAGGAATTGATTCCTCTTTATTAAAACACCTTTTGTCTAGCGAATGTTCTACCAGCAATCGATACATAATTAAATCCTTATCAATGTCTTACAGTCATGCTGCTTCCCAGAGCTTGTGCTGTTCGAGCCAGGCTTCCCTCTGTTGTTCTGTTACCAACCTCATTTCCCAGTGCTGCCCCTGATTCCCTGTGGGACCTTGGCAAGTCACTTTCTCTCCCTCCCACCCCCGTATTGTGGTAGCACCTAGGAGCCCCCAGTCATGGAGCAGGACCCCAGTGTGCCAGGCGCTGTACAAACCCAGAACAAAAAGACAGTCCCTGCCCTGGAGAGTTTAGTCTGCCTTGGTTACTTAGGGCACGTCTTCACTACCCGCCGGATCGGCGGGTAGCAATCGGTCTTTCGGGGATCGACTTACCGTGTCTAGTGAAGACGCGATAAAATCGATCCCTGATGGCTCTACCTTCGACTCCGGAAATCCACCGCGGCAAGAGGCGGTAGCGGAGTCAACGGCGGCGCGGCAGCGGTCAACTTGCCGCCGTCCTCACAGCCAGGTAAGTCGACCTAAAATACGCCACTTCAGCTACGCTATTCACGTAGCTTAAGTTGCGTATCTTAAGTCGACCCCCCGCTGTAGTGTAGACCTAGCCTTAGACTGTAAGGTCTAGATCCTCAAAGGTATTTAGGTACCTAATCCAATGGAAGTTAAGTGCCTAAATGCCTTTGAGACACTGAACTTCAGCTCTTTGTGGCAGGGACTGGGACTGGGAGCCTGGGACCATGGCTGAGACATCTAAGCACTATCGCACCCCGAATAATAATAATAGTTGGGGTAACGTGGCTGCTTCTTCCCCATTTTCGGGGTTCTTAGCGCAGGATTTGTGTTCACATTCTTTTAGAGAACACAGGTAGGATTTTCAGCATCTCTTGGGGGATTTGGGTGCTCAGTTCCCAATAAGTTTGTTGGACACCAGGCAGGGCCGGCTCTAGGTTTTTTGCCGCCCCAAGCAAAAAAATTTTTGGCTGCCCCCCGTCCCAGCCCTCAGCTCCTCGCCGCACCCCCTGCTGCCCCAGCCCTGGGCTCTCCCCCACCACCCGCACCCTCCTGCTGCTCCAGCCCTGGGCTCTCCCCCCCGCCCCCACCTGCACCCTCCTTCCGCCGCAGCCCTGGGTCACTGGTAACTCGCTCCCAGGGCAGGTCATTCAGCAGGAATTTT
>NW_020664753.1:2560956-2588706 GCF_002925995.2 Terrapene triunguis | reverse complement strand
GAACTGCAGTAAAGTGGAACAATTTTCAGCTTGTGTGATTGGAGGATATCTGGATGCATATTATAAGACTGTCCTACATAAATGAGGAAAAGTTGAGGTGCCTTTATTATTCTTTTGTTCCACTCTTTCTTTCTATGGGGAATTTGCCAATGCAATATCACTGTCTTCCTTTTAAACAAACAAACAAAAAAAAAGGCAATGGCTGTTGAAAATAGCAATTCCAGTCCTAATAACCACTGGGAAGCATTTCTTGCTCAATTTTATCCTACTTTTTCTAAAGCAAGTTACAGTGGATCAGTACATTTGATTTGGGAGAAATGAAGTAACAGCCGCCCAAACTGAGCTTGAGCACTCCTGAATTTTGAGGTGTTCAAATCTGGAAGGCAGGTGCTGGGGGTGGGGGGGCTGTGGCTCCGCAGGGGAGCATGGCAGCATGTATGCAGCAGCGTGTCTGGCGCTGCGCGAAGCCAGACACGCTGGCCTGAGTGGCACGGTAAGGGAGTTGGGGGGTTGGAGAAGGGGTAGGGAGTTCCGGGGGGGCAGTCAGGGGCAGGGAGAAGGGGGGGTTAGATGGGTCAGGGGTTTGGGGGGGGCAGTCGGGGGACAGGCAGCAGTTGGTTCTCAGCTCCCAGGCTGGATCCCTGCCGCCCCTGTAAATGGGCTGCCCCAAGCACGTGCTTGCTTTGCTGGTGCCTAGAGCCGCCCCTGACACCAGGGAGTCCAGATCCCTTTGAAGATTTCACCCCACATCTCTGGTTCCTTCTAACTTGGGCTATTCCCCCACTCCCAGTGAGCCACAAGGTGGTGCTGCAAGCCCAGTTTTGTTTGGCGGCAACCAGCATTCCGGACCTGCTTGTCTCTCTGTCTCATTCCGAGAAATAGATCGGTTTTTCACTCATTTATTTGAAAGTGAAGGGCCTGATCCTGCCCTCGTTGCAGTCACTGGGAGGTTTGCCGTCGACTTCAATGATAGCAGGATCGTCCCTTAAAAAACAGCAGCTGATTCTGCCACAGCACAAGATATGCATTGTCCTGCGTAGTCTGATGCGTGTAGCCCTGTGGAGGTGGCACACGCATCATACAGCCCCTCACTCCAGAGCTGAGCCCACCAACTATTGGGGCATTAGAGCTTGGGGCCAATGAGGGTGGGGATAGGTTACTGCTACACCCCTAGGCCCTGATTCTGCAGTCTGGACCCCTGCACTGAGCTCCAGTGTGGGGCCGCATGAATCCGACTGCAGGAGCAAGGCCTGACTTTTAAGCCCTGCAGCTAGAGAGCACCACATTTGCTTAAACTGGCCCTGTCCATTCTTCCTTCCTGACTGCAGCTGTTGTGCAGTGCTTTGGTTTAAAGTGACAGAGTACAAAGGTTATAATTTTAGGGCTAGATTATTGTGCCTTTAGTCACAACCCCTGAGCGAGGAATGGTGCATAAGCTGCCGTAGCAGGGGTGGGGAGGGTCTGTTGCTCAGACTCCTCTCTCTGATTGCCCCTTGCTCCAGTAACAATGTTGCTGGCTTATACCAGGGACAAATTAGGACAGGCACTGAGTGGCCAGCAAGCAGGGGGGGCTGAAGCCAAGACTCCACTCATTCTCCACCCCATCCTGCTGAGGAGGGACCGTGCATGCCCAGTACCTGCTTACCCCTCTGCAGTCGGACCCCAGTTCCAGGAAGCCAGTGCAAAGCATGGGGGGAGTTCTCACTCCCCTGTCCTGCAGAGGTGTGTAGTTCAAGCCCTCCTCCTGATTTGGCACCAGCAGCGGGGGAAGATGAGATTGTCCTTGCTTTGCTTACTTTAATGGAGTGAATACATTGAGCAGTTCAGTAGTGGAGTACGGCTGGGACCGCTGGCGCTGATCCCAGCTGGAGCACAGAGGTGTGGGTCAGACAGACGTGACCCCGACAGCGCACGTGGCCATTGGAAAAGATTCCCGGTCACACAAATGGGAAGACATGAGCTGCTCAGTGCCAGTTGCACAACCGTGATCTTGTGCTGGTAAGAGGCCCCAGCCCCTGCTTGTTTATCATCAGGGGAAAGTGCCTCTAGTGGAACAGCCCCATTCACCTGCATCAGGCAAGCCTGGCATTGTTGCAGGGCCCTGTTCTCTTTTGTCTGGTTCTTTGTCTCTCCCCCGCTTGGCAGAATACCACAGGGCATGAACCCCGACAGCACAGTCTGACCTACACTGCTTTGCCCTACACCTCAGAAGAAATTCTCCTGAGCATATCACAGAACTCTACAGAGAGGCGTTAGGTCCCACAGCACCAATAAGTGTAATTACCTCCCTTGAACAAATGGGGAAACTGAGGCCAGCGCCACAACATGGGTCACAACATAAGTCAGTGGCAAAGTGAGGACTAGAGCACAGGGCTCTTGGTCTAACAACCTCCTTCCCCCGCCTCTGACCTCTAGACCAGGAGAGCAGAGTAGAAGCAATGGGTTACCAACTGCTATATAGCACTGCACAGCTAATGGCAGAGTTGTGTAACGTCGTCACTTCCCCGTTGCCAGGTGGTAGAAAAAGTTTCACATTGAGAGGCCTATGAGGGCTGGGTAACATTTCTGCATCCACAACCCCTCTAGATTTTTCCATTCATTCCCCTGAAAGCAAGCCCTGACTTTTAATCCCTGCCAGCTGGCAAACCCCTCGGGCATTCCCATGACACAAAGAGTGAACACAAACCCACGGATCTCCTGCCACAGTGCTTCCCTGAGGAAGGGAAATATCTGAGGAAGAGAGACATGTTGCTGCAGCTGCAGGGGGGCTGGCAGGCCATGAGGTCCTTCCCTGCCCCCCACCCGACAGGTTGAAACACCTGTGTGATTGCTCCTGCTCACACTCCAATGGTGCGTAGTGTGGATTGCGAGTCACATGGAGCCCACACAGCTTGGAGGTGGTGCTGAGCTTCCTGGGGAAGTGGGGTGTCACCCTGGCTGGGGGCACATCCCCTTATCCTCCTGACTCTCCTCCCACTTGTAAAGCTAGATGGAAACCTTACAATGAAGAAACCAATCTAGGGAGATTGTGTTGATTCATTGCAGTTCATGTGACTTATCTGAACATCTTCAAGCACAACCACCTTGGGGATGTCAGGGCGGGGGAAGTGTCATGTGTCAGGATGGTATCATCAAAGGCTCCTAAGCGAGTTGGGGGCCCAGCTTAAGGGGATCTAGGCCTCTTTGAACACCCAATCCTAAATGCACATTTCCTTGTTAATTTCAGGCGCGCAAAAAAAGGGAGACTGGCTTCCGCAGGCAGATTCCTCTGCCCTATCAGAAAAATCACCAGTTTGCACATAATGGCTTTTGGTAATTACACATTAATTTGCCTGCTCGGAACAAGGAAGGAGCCGTGGGGTGAACTGCTGGTCAGAGGAGAACAGAGTTTGCAGGAACATTTGATCTTGTTCTCCCTGTGCCACTGTCTGGCTCCTGAGCCAGATTTTGTGCTCTCGGTCACAGCAGAGTAAAGGCAGAAAAACTTCACTGAGATAAATGGAGTGATTCTGTACCTGGGAGCAGAATGAGGCTCACTAAGCCCAGAATGTGGCTAAACATGTGTGTTCACAGAAAACAACATATTGGGCCCAATTCTCAACTCACACTAGTTTGCTGTAACTCCATTGTCTTCAGCTGAGTTATCCCAGCTTCCACTGGTGTCAGGAAGAAGGGAATCAACTCCATTGGTTTTGTAACTATGCATTCAGCACCCACCCGCTCCTGCACCCCTTATTCCTGGGAGCAGTCCCGCTGAAACCTTAGAGCCTCCTCCTGCAAATAAAGGCTGTGAGACCCAGCCCCCTAGGGTTGAATTCTCAAAGCCAATCTCTGATGCCCCCTTGCAGGTTTGGGATTCACTCTGAGTCCAATCCTGCAAGAGCTAATGGGTGGATTATGCCCGATCCTGTCCTATTGAAGCCAGTGGGATTACTGCATGTTTGGCAGCATGCATGATCATGGCCCGAGCATCCACACACCTACTTGAAGTCCAGGGGAGTGAAGGGCTCCAGTAGAAGAGAAGGGAAGCTAAAGCATTAGAACACTAATGGTAAGATCTCTAAAGGTGCCTAGGGAACATTGGTTTTTATGGATATAGGGCTTGAGCTGGGCAGAAAATGGGGCCCCCGACCTGTGAGTATTTGAGAATTTGAAAATTTTCCCATCCCGAATGAGAACAAAGTTGAAATCTCAAAAATGTTCATGAAGCGACAAAGTGGGGGGAAATGGTTCAGGTCAATTGCAGCCTTCCAAGATGTTTCATTTTGATTTTAAACCTGTTTTTAGTATAAATTTACCCCAATTTCAAAACAAAAAAAGCAATTTCAAGTCAAAACACCAGAACTTTTGTTTTGAAAGTGTCAAAATGGGATGTTTTGATAACTTTGAAATTAAAAAATAATTGAGTTGAAATGGACACTGTTTTGTGAACAGTTTCAATTTTGACAAATTGGCATTTTCCTGGGAAAAAACGTTTTGTTGAAAAATTCCTGACCAGCTCTTTATTGGGTACCCAGATCACATAGATTCCTTTAAAAATCTTAGCCTCTAAGCAGATTTTCCATTTTCTATTTATTCAGTGCTAGGGATTTTCTAGACATCCATTCCCAGACACTTCGTTTTCCGTGCCTCCATTTCAACATCTTGCCTTTTCCCTTCAGATTTCTTCATTTATCACTGCCACAGAGATTCAGCAAGGCTGTCTTGTAATCACCACTCGTGTCCTCCTGACAGAGGGAAGAACAAGAATAGAATGGAACGTGGAGGACCATGCTAGCATTCTAGCTCCATAGGATAAACTCACATCTGACAAGGGCTTTGAGAAAGACAGACTCCATTGACTTCAATGGATTTATTCCTGATTTACACCCCATTGTAAGTGAGAGGAGAAACAGGCCTAATAGGTTTTCCCCTCAGTGTAATATATTGAGCCCAATTCTCCTGGTTTGCAACCAATCAGGACGAACTCCACTAAGTCAATGGAGTAACTCAGGAGTAAAAAATCATGTAAATGAAAAGTAGACTCAAGCCCGTTGTACTCAAGGTTCAAACTGCCTGAGCATTTACACACCATTCTCCCCACTCACTGGCAGAGAAAGGGTGGAGCACTTAGTTGTGAAGCATCAAATTTGTATCATCGCCACTGCAAATCCCAAAGGGGCATAGAGCATTGCTGCTTACAGATCAAGGGCCTACAGAGCATCCTTAAAATGGTCTGACTGGCTGCTCAATCTACATCCATCACTGATTATCACATTGCACCACCGAGGTTTTAGTGCCCCCGTGATCGCTGGCAGCGTAGAATTCTTCCTTGGTCAATGTGCTTCGTAAGTCAAGTTTTTAGGAAACAGACAAATCTCTCAGTCTCTGTCGAGGGGAGTGTTAACGAGAGAGTGATGAGATGCTCATTTCATCCTCTCTGGGTATTTTGGGGGACCTACTGCAACGTCTCAGCAGGAATTATTATTCAGTCAGGACTCTCGACGACCGATCATTAATCAACATGACAGATACTGACAATGTAGATTAGAAGAAGGGACCTTAATTACAGAAAGATTTCCCAGGGGACTGCTCGTGGGGGCCTCTGTGCTATTTGCACAGGGGAAGGGAACAAACCATAATGATAGAATGGGAGAATGCTGGGATTTCAACCCCATTGTAGAATGGGGCTTTTTACTAGGGATGAGCAACCAGCTTGGAAACCAAAAGAATCCAACTCCAAAGCATTTGGTGGGTGGATGGGGGGTTGGAAAATGTTCAGTTTCTAGACCTGTCACACACAGTATATGGGCCAGATCCCCGGTTAGTGTAAATCACCATAGCCATTTTTCCTACAGTCCACCCAGAAGGCCTCTGGACAATGCAAGGGTCTCTCCTCCAGCCCAAAGAACGCTCTAGAGTGGAAAGGAAACAGGCAGGGACCAGCATCTGGTGTTTATTGTTTTATATGATCTGTGCCCTCTTGTGCTTTACATGATTAAGGAGAAGAGCGTCAATGCATTAGACTCTGTGCAAAGTGTGCGTTCACAGCTGCTGCGTGCCCTTGAGTGAGTTAAGCCAAACACCTTTGGGGTGGCGTTCTGGGACAGGGCGTGTTTAAACACATCGGAGTCTGAAGAGTCACCGTTGTGCCCAGGGGCGAGGAACGGGACAGCCGGTTCCAGCTCCCCACAGGAGGTGCCAGAGAGAGGATCTGTGTTCCGAGAGTGTGCCTAGGGAACCCAGCATTGGGGCAATGGTTGGACTCTGTTTAGGCTCCAGGGTCTTAAAAGTCTGGGCAATTCAGAACCTGGAATTCCCTTTGCTGCAGCCCTAGGGAGCGGCTGGACGGGGCGCTCGCTAGGATCTATGACAGAGCGACACGGCTGTAATCCCCCTGGAGGAGTTGGTCCAAGAGATTTCCATGCCCCTTGGCTCTGCATGGGAGAAGACAGGCAGAAAGCTCTGCCTGCAACATTTCTGACCAATCCAAACAGGGCCACGGTCCTCTGCAAAACCCCGCCCTTGGCGCCATCCCCTGGCTGCAAAACCCCAGAGATTAAATGGGTGACTGTTTTGCCCCTGCTGGCTCCAAACTGCTCTGCTAGGCCAGCTGGTGGTGTTCAGCTTGACAGAGGAACTAGGGCAGAATGGGCAATGTGTGCTGAACCACATAGGGGCTGGGAAGGGAGCTAGGACAGAGGACAGCAGCTGCGTTCAACCAGAGTGCTTCAGCTGGCTGAGCTCAAAGCATGTGGGAGCAGAGCTTGCTTGGTGCAGAGCCTATGGCAGTAGAGCCAGCTTCCATCAGCAACTAGTCTGAGCACAAGTCCTATCACCTGCAGGTCACATTCCATGACTCACCTGCTCAGGCAGGTGTTTCCCTAATGGACGAGGAGGGATCCCCAATTCCCTCTGAAATTTGACGCTTTTCGGAGGACTTATGGAGGGGAGAGTCACAATCTTACTGGGGGGTAGTCCTTCACCCAGAACACTTATGACAGCACCCAGACACCATGGTGATGGACGTACCAGAAAGGCATGTCAGTGATTCATAACAACAACAAAACTGCTGCTTACCAGAATCATGGTGGAGAGGGATTTGCCTGCGATCTTTAGGAACTCAGCCTTGATGAGATTTAAGTCAATTTCACACCTGGAAACGATGACCCTTATGAGGGTCCCATCACAAGTGCCTGCCCCCTGCAATGACACATTTATCACTTTGGCAGTGCCACTAGGTATTAGTATGATCTCATTTTCTCTCTTTTTGGGGATGGGGGTGGGGAGAAGAGAAGGCAGATTTAGTGTTTGCAAGTTGGTCCAAGATGGAAGAGACCAGGTTTCAGATGCTGCTGGGAATGAATTTAGCACATCTCTGCCTCTCACCCTGGTGGCCCACTATTCATGTCACAAAGCCCATCCTGCAGTTTGGTGTGACTGCCAATCTTTGTGCATGAAAAATTCAGGATCCAAAGACCTGCAGGGTTGCAAGCATGAACGGAGGTTTATTGGTGCATACAGCACAGCTAAGCATGGTAGCTTTACAGAGCATCTGCCCAGGGCTCCAGCCAATCTGTTTAGTCCTTTACCCTTATGAAGATGAGGGTAGCAAAAAACTTGGGGGAAGCCTCTCTCATTTGTAGTCTTCCACTGAGGGGGACTGCATAGGCCCCACATTTCTTTGTTACATCTATGATCAGTGGGCTAAAGAGCCCCATTAGCACTGACACATTCAGCCTCAAAGGCTTCAGGGATTTTCATGTACTTCCCCCTAGACTTTTTTTGTTTGTTTTAATGTCACTGAGAAAAATGCATCCTAAAAACCAGCAAACTTATTGGTACCAGAACAATTTAACCACCACTAGGGGCAAAACCCAGCCCGAATTTATACCGAGTGCAAATCTGATGACCTCCGTGGGGGTTGCACTTATGCAGCTGAGGGCAGAACTGGACTCCTTGTGCCAGTCTCAACTCCACAGAAGCAAGTTCCTTCAGGACTTCAACCCTACATGTCCCTCTTCTTCCAAAGGGGCCAGGCCTGACTCTGCTCTCATTTGCACCAGTTTTACCCCACTGCCCCTTCAGTGCTTCAGACTGAAGCGAGAGGAGAAGCAGGCCCGCTCTGAACAGCCTGTGCTATAACAGTCTTACCTTCAAGGCATGGTACAGCCGCTCTGCAAAGTAACTGTGGATGTTCCTCGTGCATTTCACTAGACACAGGAGAACGTTCAGTTAGTGTTCAGGATCAGTCTAACCCAGGAACAGCAAATGATAGTAATTCAACTCACAATCGCCTTCTCTAAACCGTCCTATGGGATCATGGCAGCTAAGAAGTGCCCCGGTATTATGGGATGGATGTGCTTAGCCCACTACTGCAGTAGAAGAGAAGCGTAGACAAGAGTAAGGGTGTCCTGTGTCCCTTACCAATAGCCAGCATGGCGTCTTCTAGCGAGCCGTGGGTTTCACTTTGGATGCTGTCTTCTAGGCTTTTACTGGCGAGCTTCTGGTATTCATCAAAGACTGTGGGAAACAACAAACGAAGGACTTTTGAATCCAAGCCAAACAATTCTTCAGGCATTTTGTGCCTTCTTTCCACTGGTTGTGCTTCTGAGGGGCCTGACCCAAAGCCCATAGAAGTGAATGGCCTGATTCCCATTGACTTCTGTGACTTTAGATCAGGTTCAAAAATGCTGGCACCACATAAACCCAAGTAAGTATCCGCATGTGCATATGATGGGTAAGAATGCATGAAGATGGGCACTGGTATACGTAATTACTGGCTTGCATTTGGAAATACAGGTTTGCTCATTGCATGTTCATTTGGAAATCTGGCCCTTAATCCCTATCTTTGGCTATTGATCTAAATCAGGTTCCAGAGGGATATGCATGGCTCTAGCATTCAGTTTTGTGTTTGCTGCTGTCACTGGCTCAGGGAGCCGAAGGAACACTGAACTAACACAGGATCTGGGTTGCTCGTGGATGGGGAAAAACACCAGGGGAAGCTCGGAACTTGTTGTTTTCCTCCAAGCAAAAAGAAACAAACCACTAAGTGAGAAAACCATAAGCAAAAATACAGAGGTAAATTCCAAGATCTTTGGGTTTACTCAGATTCCTGCAGAAAGTTCATGTTCAACTACAGCAGTGAAGATTTGTTTTCTCTCTATGTAGAATGTAGACACTGCAGGTGCGGAATTATTAAGCCTCAAGTTTGACTTCTAGACCTGCATACAGAGCTAGTCATTAATGAAGAGCTGTGTATTAGGGAAGTCATGGAATCTCCTTCACTGGGGGTTTTCAAAACAAGGCTGGATAGCCATCTGTCTTGGATGGTTGAGACGCAACAAATCCTGCATCTTGGCAGGGATTAGACTAGATGACCCTTACAGTCCCTTCTAACCCTATGGTTCTATGTAACACAGTGAGCTTCAGATTTAAACCTCAGCAGCGTTCAAGCTTATCTCCTCTAACCTCAGTGCTTAGATACTACAGTGAAAGACACTAACAGATTGGAAATGACCTTCTCAGCTCAGGCCTATATCAGAAATAAGTTGAGCTGGAACAGAGTTGAAATAAACTGAATTTTAAATGGATACCATTACTCAGCTCTCAGAGAAGTAGGGGGAAATCAGGGAAAAGCTGCTTCTTGCAAAAGGCCAAATCAAACCCATATTGTTTTTACTGTGACATTAATACTTATATGAATGATTGATAGAGGTTTAATGTTCTTTAATATGACCTTAAAAAGTAATATAAGTGCAATGTGTGCATGTGAATCATGATGCATTTAATTAGGTGAGTGGATCTCAAACTATTTTCCATCCAGCCCTTCTTTGATCAACGATTTGATTTTTTTTTAAACTCCTGATTTTTGGGGGTCTGCCTCATGATTTTTGATCTCTCAAGGTCAGCAATACTGAACGGATGCTGTGAGGTTATAACTGGAAATGTAAGAGGGAGTTGGCCTCAGATTCCTAGCAAGAGGCCACAGAAGCCAAGTTCAGGTTCACCTGCTGTAGGCACATGGTCCAACTTTGCACCGGGTGACTGGCCTATTATGAACCTGGGCACAACAGCCAATGTAACAAAGCCTGTTTGGCTGAACAGTCTGTGGTCACTGGCAGCTCTACACTGCTCAGGGGACGGTCTGAAGTCTTACTTCCCTCTGTCACTCATACCTATCATGTTCTTAGGAGCATGGTGCAGAGATTCCACCTGAGTGTTTTGTGATTCTTCAACATAGAACAATGCCACAGGTATGAACAGCATGTTGTAATGCATTTTAGAAAGTGACACACTCTCTCTCTGGTGTGATATCTTTTATTGGACCAACTTCTGTTGGTGGAGGGGACAAGCTTTTGAGTGTCACCGAGCTCTTCCTCGGGTCTGGAGAAGGTGACAAGGGTGATTACCATCTCCAGACCTGAGGAAGAACTCCATGAAACTCAAAAACTTGTGCCTTCCACCAGAAGTTGGTCCAATGAAAGATATTACCTCGCCCACCTGGTCTCTCTCTCCAGCCATCTTTGTCTAACACACCAGTCTCTATGGTACCTGAATCTTCAGTAAATGGACTGATTTGCAGATGTGTTGAGTGCTCAGATCACCCACCAAAGCGAATGGGAGCTTCTGGATGCTCAACACCTCTGAAAAAAAGTCAGGTGCTTAAATGTGGATTTAGCTGCCTAACTTTGGGCATCCCGGTTGGCCTGGGCTGGCCTCGCCTCTGCTTTCTGTGGGGGATGCTTTCTCATTTTGGAAGCTGTTGCCGTGCATGGGAATGCATCCCCCTGCTCTGTACCTCTCAGCAAGTGGGTGGCACTCCTGGTGCACAGGATGGTGATGAATTGGATCTCGTCAGTGCCCCGTATCTTCTCCCCAGCAGCGTAAAGAGCCTGTGATTGAAACACATCAGTTACAGCTCCCAGTGACATTGGAGGCATGGATCTCACAGAGGAGAGGCTCATGCGGCTTGGTGCAAAGCAGCATTTCCGCTCCCGCTGGATGTGTGCTGGGGTACTGCTTGTGCTGCTTGGACAACCGATTCTACAGTGCCACTTGCTGCCAGGCGAGCTAGACCTTTCACACCACAACCTCTGCCTTTGTTTAAACTGGGACAGTAACGAATTGTTACAGCAGGGTGAGTAATTCCATTCCCTACCAGGTCACACCATAAGAATCAGTGTTATGGTAAAGGACCGGTCACTTTATAGAAATACCTGTGCGTCCTGAAGCACCATCGCTGAATCCACATAGCATCTTGGATCATCCCTCTCACCCTAGGAGGGTACAATGGAAACACGGTTATTTGTTTTCCTACAGTGCTGCCCACATGAGGATCTCAAAGCACTTTACAGACGGATTAATTCATCCTCCCAGCCCTTCATCCCTGCAAGGTAGGAAGCCATATTGTTACATACAATACAAGAGAAAAATCCTGGTTGATGAGACCACTCATATGATGAGGAGCCAATCTGTTGCTATTGGTTAACTCAGGTCAATAATTCTGACGCGTGGAGATGCTCTCTGAAGATTGTGGGGCAGGATATGGAAAGGGGGCACAATGCAATTGGGGTACATCACTTCTGAAACTAGCTGGAGAGCAATGCCCTGGTTGCTGTATAGGAATGGATGGTGTATAGGATGGTGCCCCCAGTGGCTGAGTTGACAGAAGCAGCTTTGGAGGCTAACTACTAGCGCCTAAAGGAACTCTCGACTCTGCGTCAGCTTTTAAAGCAGAGATCTAGATCAGGGGGTCTCTCTGTGTGGGTGATTTATCTAGTAACTCTGATGGCTACCTGCAGCAGGTGGGCTTGCAATAAAAGGCCTGTACTCACTGCTAACCCCAATTGGAAGAAGGGAAGATGAAGAGCCCTGGCTCCCCATTCTTTCATCACAACCTTACCTGAAGGAGGCAAACCAATATCCGCTCAAAGTAGCCACTTGTGTCCGATTTGATGTCCTCTTCCAGGTTAGTACCATATTCTGCAAGGGAAAGAGGACCAAGAAGAGGTGGGGGTGATGTGTGCTCACTGAAAGGCACTGTGAATGACTGAGGTGTCACCATGCCTTCCAGAGGCAAATGAATGCTTGGCAGGCCCCAAGAAGGTAACCTGAGGGAAACACATGGCTGTGAGCAGCTCACTTAGTCCCGACTCAGGAAGGTGCGTCAGCAGGGTGTCTAATTTTAAGTACATCAGTAGTTCCATGAAGTCAAGGGGCCAAGCGCATGCTCAAAAGCCAAGCATGTATTTAATTAAGTACCTTATGGAATCCGGGCCTTATTTTCTGAAACCCTCTCTCAAGGCCAAATGCTGCCCTGGAGCCTTGAGGGACTGAAGGATGGGCATATACATAAATATGACAGATTCCCAACTGGGGCATGTCCCAATAAAGCGAAAACCGGTGAACAAATAATGCTCCATAGACAGGAAGATTCCATTACACCAACATTGGTTTGCTTGCTATCCACATGAACTAAACCCATGACACCTTTGAGATTTGCCTGTTACTAGATGGGACATTTAAAGATGGGATTTTTTCAGAAGCAGCCAGCGTTGGCCCAACTCCCATTGACTCCATTAGGAAGTCAACACTCAGCTCTTTTAAAGATCCCGCCTTATTACGCAAAATGTTAGCAGTTAATTCAATTTGCACAAAACCCCCTTGCAGTGCTTCCATCACACACAGTGTAGCAAAAGCTGCTTTACCTTCTTTGTAAGCTTTGATTATTTCTTTAATTTGCACTTTTGTCCGTGATGCCAGGATCTCTATAATGACACCTTCACTTGTTCCTAGACCCTTTAAGAGGAAAAGAATAAAAAGACTGGGAGAAAATATTTTGCCATGCAATTAAAGCTATCTTTAGAAAAGTGGGCCTCAAGTTAAAGTGTCTGAGGGTTGTCATAGGCTCTGTGCCGAGCTGTGATAAATTGTCACTGTGAAACCAGGAACCACATGCAACTTGTTCAGTTTCAGTACAGATTTGTTTGCTAAGGCTCACCCCTCCTCTGAGTAATCCTAGAGCTGAGGTTGATTTTATGGGGCTCTGCCCAGGTACAATGCATTCATGAAGGCTTTCGATGACAAGTGGCATAAGAAGGGTGTGAGGAGAGTGATGCAATCAAATCTATCCACCTACATACAATTTTCATAAACTGCTCTTCACTGCTAATTTTGCAAATTGTTAGAAGTAGAGAAATAAAGTCCCACATCACAACCTTGGGATGCAAACATCCCATACCAACCTCTTCTGACCTGGAAGAAGACATTATCCTATCCTGCCCCTCCAGTCATCATCACTGGCTGATTTCTTATGGGCTTCATGTCAGAGGTTAGGGATTTGAAAGAGGAGAGGGGAGTAGTCTTATGCATTGGTCCAAGGAGGGCATCCCATGCACAAAGGACAGGTTGGGAGGAGGTGCAGGGATGTTGGTGTTAGAAACTGATGAATGAGCGGCTGATGATGGCCTCTCTTGCACAGCAGATTTTATGAGTAGGCTGCAGTAGACAACAGGGGACAAGCAGGGAGGGGATGTGTTGTGAGTCCCAAGCAGACTGCGAAGAATTACAAAGGGATCTCGCAAAACTGGGTGACTTGGCAACAAAATGGCAGGTGAAATTCAGTGTGGATAAATGCAAAGTAATGCACATTGGAAAACACAATCTTAACTATACATATACAATGATGGGGTCTAAATTAGCTGTTACCACTCAAGAAAGAGATCTTGGAATCATTGTGGATAGTTCTCTGAAAACATCCACTCAATGTGCAGCAGCAGTCAAAAAAGCAAACAGAATATTGGGAATCATTAAGAAAGGAATAGATAATAAGACAGAAAATACCACATTGCATCTATATAAATCCATGGTATGCCCATATCTTGAATACTGCATGCAGATGTGGTCACCTCATCTCAAAAAGAGATATATTGGAATTGGAAAAGGTTCAGAAAAGGGCAACAGAAATTATTAGGGGTATGGAACGGCTTCCATATGAGGAGAGATTAATAAGACTGGGACTTTTCAGCTTAGAAAAGAGACTACTAAGGGGGGAATATGATAATCATGACTGGTATGGAGAAAGTAAATAAGGAAGTGTTATTTACTCCTTCTCAAAACACAAGAACTAGTGGTCACCAAATGAAATTAATAGGCAGCAGGATTAAAACAAACAAAATAAAGTATTTTTTCACACAACACACAGTCAGCGGATGTTGTGAAGGCCAAGACTATAACAGGGTTCAAAAAAGAACTGTATAAGTTCATAGAGGATAGGTCCATCAATGGCTACCAACCAGGACGGACAGGGATGGTGTCCCTCACCTCTGTTTGCCAGAAGCTGGGAATGGGTGACAGGGGATGGATCACTTGATGATTGCCTGCTCTGTTCATTCCCTCTGGGGCACCTGGCATTGGCCAGTGTTGGAAGACAGGATACTGGGCTAGATAGAACTTTGTGTGACCCAGTATATCCATTCTTATGTGATGGGCCTGGAAGGGGATGACAAGGACTTTGAACTTGAGCCATTGGAGGGATTCAAAGAATGTGGTGATGTGGTCATTGATGGTGAGGATGATGATGTTAGCAGCTGTGTTTTGTGGGGACCTGACATTGTTGGGAAGGTCCGAGAGAGAAGGAGGTTTTGGTTGTCAAGACAGCAGAGGAGGGCGTAGATGAGAGCCGTGGCTGTCTGGACAGAAAGAAGAGGATCTTTGGAATTGTATAGAGCAAGAAGTGGCAATAAACCAGAGATCTGTAATTTTCAGCAATCATTCTTCACCAGAAATAGGGAGTTTTACACAGTTCTGCTGTTGGCCTCAAGTCAAAGGCATAAATAATATTTTACAGGGTGCCCTTTCCACCAAAGACGTACTGTAATAGCGTATCCAACCAAATATTTGCTATAAACATTGGCCTCTGAGAAACGATACTGTGGAAAGGGTTCATCCAGTTCAGTTACTAAGCACTTGTATTAGCACAGGAAATTAGCACAGTGTTCCTGCTACAACTTAATAATCAGCATGTCATTGATTTACCTTCAGGGCATCATGTAATTCCTTGGCATCGTATTTGAATGGTGGGTACATAAGGGCTACGATGAGCCTCTCAAACTTGCCACTCAGTTCAGACTTCAAGCTGGCAATAAGATCCTGTTAAACACGAAAGTTCTAATTAAGGGAAGAGTGCATCCAATACTCACTGCGTTGCACGTCACTTTCCCTGAATCTCCATTTGTAACCCTCATGAGCTACAGCAATAAAGCTGATGCACAGTGTCATGCTGATTGGTTTATTATAAAAGCACCTATGGGCTGATCAGGAGGCCACCCTTATGAGTGGATTCTGTCTAGGTATTTCTGTAGTGCCCCCGCCAATAGCTGCAATATCTGGGCACTTCACAAACATTCTAGAATTCATCCCCAAAACCCTTCCACAAACCCAAACCCTTCAAATTTCCCATAGGGAAGCTTGTGGCTTTCCAACCGGCTCTGCTCTTCATGCACACATGCTCTGGCCAGCCCAGGCCTGGAAATAAATCAGGGGACTGGTGTTGGACAAGAAATCTGGATGCTGCAGAACATCATGGCCATTAATTATACTGCATATCTGCAGTAGATAGAACCTTTGGTCCCAAGAACACAGGCCTCCATTAAGAAGGTAGACTTGCACTGATGTAGTAGTGTCAGTGCCCATCACCTCTGTACCCGTACCCTTCCATAAAATACCTAGAGAGAGACAAGGTGAGTGAGGGAATATTTTATTGGACCAGCTTCTGTTGGTGAGAGAGAAGAGGTCTGTGTAAGCTTGGAAGCTAGTCCCTGTTGCCAACAGAAGTTGGTACAATAAAAGATATTACCACTCCCACCTTGTCTCTCTAATATCCTGGGACGAACATGGCTACAACACCAGTGCCGATAGACCAATGGGTGACACAAACACGCAACATCTGACATTCCATCCAGCAGAGGGCAGTGCTCCCATGGTCTCTGACACCTCCCTTTCCAGGAAAAGCATCATGCAGTGCAAAGAGAAAGTTTATCAGATGTCCTTTCTCTGGATAACCTTTCCAAACTGTTCCTTGAATGATCTGGCAATCTGTTGACGCTGTGCATTACTCCTTTTGGTGAGGACGTCGATTATAGCCTGTTCGTCTGTCCCTGGAAACGAACAATGATAGGATGTAAACACACTGTGCAGGAGAATAAGGCAAGACATATCTAAAACTCCCAAGGGTATTACCCATCCGACCTTCCCAAACTCACTGCCCTGACAATGAGGGAATTTAGGCACATTTTGGAGCAGCTTGGATTCTGAATCCCCGCGTGATGGCATAAACAGCTGTAGTTTTCTGTAGGGAATTGTGCTAATGCTATAACTGAAGTGTAGAATGTTTTAAATACATGGCTGGTAATAGATAGAGTCAACTCACCCAGTCCTTTCATGGCTTTATACAAAACTTGGGCATCAGGTGTGGGGTCAAAGCTCAGGGTGCCTCTCACTGAACTGCCATCTTCATCACGCTGTAAGAAAAGGCAACTATGTATCCCATGTGAAATTAGTTTGATAGGGCTCAGTCCAGGTCCCCCTGGACCTAGAGCACAAATTACACTATTGCAATAGGTGCTCATTAACTCCTTAATGGCAGTCCCAGCAGAAAGACCTGACTATTGAAACTGGACTTTCCTGTTGCCTGGAAAGGTGGTATCTTGTAATGTTCACAGCATATACGCGCACAAGTTAGATAAACACACAAAATACTCTTGCTGGAAAGGCTGCAATGTAACACAACTTTATTTCTTAGAATCCAGAACGATAACACACAAGAACCCCAAACAGAAAGAAATAAAGCAGGCTGCTCCCTAAAACAGCGGCACAACTCACCCCACCTTCTTCTAGGTTGCCTTTCTGCAGACTGGCTCTGCAAGCCCCAGATCACAAGCTTCCCTACCGAGCCCCTAGCCTGCAAGCAGGACCTGGAAACCCTTCAATCTTAAAGTGATAGCTTGCCATTTTAAACACAGTTTTCCAGGCACCACGTAAATCATGAGCAGGGTTGATTATTTGTGTGTGATACTATACCTCTGCTATAACCAGAGTGTTATCATGCAAGATAGTTTTATACATAACTTCATCTGTTCCATGGCATATCCCTGTTGAAAACATGGGCTTTTCTGTGCCACAGTTTTACTCGGCTGGCTCCTGACTGAGGTGGAGTTGGGCGTGACTGGCTTCACAGGGTATGGCATCCCAAAGGAGCGCTACAGGCCACACAAGAGGAACCAGTGTATTTTGCAAGGGTGGATGAAACTGGAGAAGTTCAGGTTTAGCAAATTTGAGCCAGAATCTCTTTCCTTCATGCACAGCCTGGGGTCCTGGCTTAGAGGGGGTCTCTGGGCAAGCCGCAGGGAAATGGCCAGCCCTCTCCTCCCTGTACTGTTTATTAAGTGGTAGCATTTTAACACATCCCAACCTTGTGATGCAAACATCCCAAACCCAGCCTTGCAGCGTAGGGTTCACCTAATGGAGCTAGTTGGGGACAGGTTTCGATTTACCCACCAACTCCAGATAATTTGGGGCCTTAGGCCTTGTCTACATGGGAAAGATTTTTGATGTAAACTAAAAGTGTGAACTTACACCAATACAGTTGTTCTGGTATTACCCCCTGGTGGACAGCCTTATTCCAGTATAAGAAGGCCTTTTCAGGTTAGTTTATGTTGCTTGGGAAAGGGTTGAAGCTAAACCTGAAAGAGGCATTCATGCCAGACTAGGAGTCCATATGGGATAGCCATTTCAATATAACTGGTGAAACTTGCCCACATAGACGACCCCAAAGTCTCCAATCAGCTGGACTCAGGTCTAGGAGACTGCTTTTGTGAAAGCAACATGTCATATCTTGCTAGACTTTCAGACCATCTGCCTCCAAGCCTATCCCGAACCTTACAAGGGAAGTCAGCGGTCTTCTTTGACTAGTCAGATGCATTTATTTACATTCTTTTTCTCCATGAGAGGCAATTGCCAACCTTGGACTCAGTTTTCCAATACAGAGCTAATGGAACCAATAGTCACCCCTACTCAGCTTTTGTTAGCGCTATCTGCCGGGTAGGAGACTGGGAACCATGCCCATAGTAACGCTAGGGCGGAGCTGCATGCTGGTGACCTTGCAAACTCTCACGGGAAACCAGGCATGCGAGTCCTGGAGGAATCTTTCTCAAGCTCTTCTACCTGGCAAGGCTCACTTGGAGATGGCCGTGGGCTGGAAGGATGTGGGCAGCAGAGGGATTGTGTGTGGGAAGAACTTGGACTGCTCGGTAAATCTCTAGGAAAAGAGGTGTGGAGGCCGAGGCTGCACCAGTGGTAATAGCAGAAGGGATTCATACTTAAGCAGGAACCACAGGGTGAAATACTATGGCCCATGTCACGCAGGAGGAGGTCGGACTCACTAGATGATCATAATGGTCCCTTCTGGCCTTATTCTCTATGAAATGAAGGTTCCTGCCCGCTGACTACATTTGCCTGAAAGCAGCTGTTGGGGTGGCCTAGCTCTATGCAGAAGAAACGAAGGAAAACATCTGTGTGGATGGAAAGTTGTCTGTGTACATCCATGCTACTATATCTAGCTCCCTTTGAGACACAGCCTAGGACTGGAAGCAGTCGGAATAGTGAGAGTTACTTGCATAGTTTTCCTTATATGTGAAGCTTGGTTCCTTCTATATTAGGGGCCAAGGGGGTTCCTCTGTCTAGATTTAGTTAACTGGGGTTAGGTTTACTTAGCCCACAGTTTGAATTTTTTTGCTGTTTCTCTGTCTTTATTTATCCTCGTCCTCATACCTACATCAACGCCCCCATGGGCACCCAAAGTTAGCTGCCCCGCTAAACATCTTCCTCCCTGTTGTTGATTGCATTGTCTCCCCAGTCCTCCCACTCACACTTCTCCACTGCATGAAATTCAAATTCATTGTCCTCCTTTTCACAGCCCTCCGGAGCCATGCGAAGGGCCAGATCCTCAAGTGAGGTGCTGCCACTGTGTGCTATACTTCTGGTGGAAGATGGCAGTCCAGCTGGCATTCCTGACCCTGGAAGGATCACCGCACCATTGCTTATCATCAACATCAAGACTCCCATGCCCCTGGCTCCTTGCTACTAGCAGAGGGGGTGTGGACAAAGAAAGGAGGCAAGATTGGGATGCCCCACTATTGGCTGCAGCTTCAGTCCCTGCGGGCTGTTAGCAGCCTGGGTGTGAGTTAGAGCAGCCTGTGGAGTGATCCAGGTTGGTGCACCGTGACTCCGAGATTGCGGGAGTGCAAAGGAGAGTTTTAATTTATAGGGGTTTGGTGGCAAGGCAGACAAATTTAAATGATCCTTTTTTTAAAAAATCCCAATCAGGGATTTGAGTCAGTTCTGGCTAGAAGGAATCAGGCATGACTCACAACCACCCAGGTCCTCTATTTGTGTTCTCTGGCTGTCATAGCCTCGGGAGGGAGAAAGGTGTGGCCACATCAGGTTAGGACAAGAATCTGTCTGAGACTCATTTGGCTTTCTGTTTCCAGGTGACTCCACATAGCTAGCTGACTGAAATGAGTCAATGCATGTGTCACTGCCATAATGAGCAAGACCATTAGACAGGCAAGCAGAGGAATCTACTCCACCTGACATGCTCCTAATTTAGGCTTTTTTACTTGTGACCATCTCTAGTTACAATTTTCCAAATTGAAAAGTGGTGTTTTGTCCAAAAACCTAAGTTTTCCATGGGAAAATGTGGGTTTTGCCTGGATTTTTTTTTAATGGAAAGTTTCTAAAAACAAAAACAAAAAAAAAAAACATTTTGTATTTTGAATTGAAATTTTCAACTCTGTTTTTCAAAAACTAAAAGAAAATTCAAACTTTGCTCCCCTCCCCCACTTTTTTATTGATTAGAAAGAACAATCTCCAGGGCTCTGGAGTGGTCATGGTTCCATGCTTTGCATCCTCTTTCCACTCTCATTTTTCAAAGTGCCTCCAACTTTGGAAGAGTGACAGAGCGGCAAAATTAAAAATAAAAAAAAAACAAAAACAAAGGGAAAAAAAAGGAAAAAGTCATGCCCCCCCTCCACCCATTATTCATCTTCTTGGACCCGGTGGTGAAAGGGGGGAGAGGAATGCTGGCGTTTCAAAAGTTTCATGGAGAAAAATGAGGGGGGCAAAATGAGAAAACATTAAAAAAAAACCACAGAAAATTGTTGCATTTGAACCCCGCGAAATGGAAACAAATTTGAAATTTTTCCATGAAATGATTTGTCCATTTTCCAACCAACTCTACCAGTAACAATCACAGTCAAAAACCAGAGCAAATGTTTTGTCCACTTGAAGTAGAATCCTGGCCCTCACTGTTCTCCATATTTTATACTGGATAGAGTAAAAGCACCAGGAGATACATGATCTGAGGTGTACACTGATCTGTATCACATGAGAACCATAGAGCCCAACTACTGGGCAATACAGAGAGGAGGAGGCCTTGGGACAAAACAGTTAATGGAAGACAGCTAAACAAATCCCATAAGGATAATGACTGTTTGGCGCTGGTGTTTGGAACACGGCTGGCCATTGCTGGGTGGAGAACTGGACCACCATTCTGTGGAGGATTTTGAGATTTCAGAATCTGGTTTCATTCCAGTTTGGAACAAAAGCCAAAGCTCTGAAGTTCTCTGCAGAAGGGAATTATTCTCTGCCCAGCTCTGGGGCAGTTTGCCTGATGGGCTGCCCTAGAGCCAGAGACCCTGGAAGCTGCAAGAACCTAGGCTGTCTAAGAGCCATGTGCCTTAGAGTTTCGGAGCTGGATCTCCCTGGCTCCCCATTAGCCTGCCAGGTGGGCTCTGGAGGAGCTGGATGGCTCAGCTGGCAGGAAGCCAGATAGGCTTCCAATGGAACAAATGAAAATGTGTCATCAAAATGTTTCTGACCCACTCTACTGCGTACAGGGCTCCTGGTAACTCTGGTGGCTGGTAGGTGACTGTTCAGGAAGTAAACTCTTTCCCAGTTACCAGCACACCATCATCATGTAGGTCTCTTCTTTATCTCCAGCTCTTGGTAAATCAATACAAAGTCACAGAGTGGAATCCTGAACCTACTGAAGGTAACAGGAATTTTGCCATTAATTTCAGTGGGGCCTAGATTACACACACTATCAGTTGCTGCCCTCCGTACTTTGACTTTAGGTACAGAATGGGTCTGCCTCAGTGAAAGTCATTCAGCCATTGGACCAGATTTGAAACGTACATTTTCAAAGTAATGTGAACTTTAAAGGAACATTGTGGTCTTGGCTCCCCATTGAGTCTAGCTCCCTGAACTGATATTCAAAACCCTCCATGGCAATGGCATAGCTACTTGAGACCACATCTCCTTCCAGGACCAGGGCCTACCACCGCAGCTGGAGCAATCAGCCTGGTAGCCAATCGAGAGGTTGATGACAATGGGAGGTTGAATGTTTGCAGGAGCTGGACCTAGACTATGTAACTCATTCCCACAAGGGAGAAGACAGACCAAATTGTTCACAGCTCTCAGAACTAAATGCAGAATTTACTTCCTCAGCTTAGCTGTCCTTCAGTAAATTCTCCACCCACCTAACCCCTCTCATAAGGAAACAGCCAATAAAAGTGCTAGCCTGTTGCTTAAAAACCATCAAACATATTTAACAGATTCCTCAATCAAACACATGCACACAGAGTGATCATGCAGCAGGTGTGGTCAGTTTGTAAGTGGAAGGATTTTACTCTGTCTCTACACATAGAATTTATATATTGTCTAAGGCATGACAATATGCCTCTAAAATCATGTACAGAGAGTTTCACACTCCAGTATTTTCTCTACTTACCCAGCCCTTCCACCACGCCATGGTACACTTGGAAGCAATTCTTTTTCCTGTAAATAAAGGAAGTTACATGTTAGATCTTTTGAAAGTTAAAGTTCTTGAGCACATGTGAACTGGAAAGACAAAAAAGTTTCCTGCAAACTCACCAATAGAAAATAAGAAAAAATAATTATTCTGCTCTCTGGAGGTCTATTCACACTGACCGCTGCAGGGTCTAACTGGCACCTCTGCACCAAAAATGTACACATGTGCGCCTTCCTTTTCTATAAACCCCACAAGGCAACACCCTAAAGACATGGTTCAACCGGTTTTTGTACATATGATCTCACTGGCAGAGATGCGGTTGCTTAGTAACAGGACTTCCCTGGTTAAGAGCCTCACATTCAAACTTGGTTGACTAAAGTTTGAATTTCCCTTTCTGATTTTTACAACGTGCCTGCCTTAGCCCCAGGGGCTTGTGCAACATGGAAATTACAGCCAGATAATGTCAAGCTACCAGTGTGGCCCAGAGGACCCTACAACACTCAGATCAATTGCTCTCTAATTATGGAAGGACTCTCTCTACCTGTACCCTAACAAAACAAGACACTAATTCCCTCAGCTAATCCCCACCCAGTGCCCCATCCCTCCCAGCAAAGCCTAGGAGAAAAAAAGGAGCCCTACAGCTTGCACCAAAGCTCACTATGTTGAGGCTGTGAAGACTCAGGAGGGAAGGGTGTTCCAGAGCCCCGTGTGGAGAAGGCACTGTGAGACGCACCCTCTCTGTCATAGCAAGGTCTGGGAAATCAAGGGCCTCTGACAATCACAGCAGCACCAGAATGATGTGAGGTGGGAAGTGGTCTGTTAGCCAGGCCCAAAGCAACTAGATGTAGCCCAGTGGAGATTCCATTTCTATCACCTACTCTCAGGGTGATGGACCCATGAGCCCTCTCTCCCCCACACTAAAGCTGGCCAAACAGGGCCGCTTTGGGGCTTTTCCGAATCCTTCGGTGGGATACACAGACCTGGTTATGTGTGCCTTCCTGGGGGGAGGGGGAGGGAATCAGCCCATCCTGAGCAAGATGGA
Organism: Terrapene triunguis; assembly: GCF_002925995.2. NCBI lineage: Eukaryota > Metazoa > Chordata > Testudines > Emydidae > Terrapene > Terrapene triunguis. The sequence goes on along the minus strand of NW_020664753.1, from coordinate 2,565,814 downwards.
TACAAGTGTAATGGGCCCACGGCTCTCAAAATGCCAGGCAGCCCAATGAAAATCAGGGACTGGACTACTATGAACTGTAAGGCCCCTCTAGTGAGGGACTGGCTGCTCCTCCCAGCCCTCCCACTCGCACAGCCTAGGCCAACTTGACTTAGGCAGACCAGCCCAACCTGGAGAGACCGATCTTCGCTTTAGACCCTGTTCCCCTTCAGAGACTGTGCCCAGGCACCATGTGCTCAAGTCACCCTGGGGGAATTGCAGTTATTGCAAGGCTTTGGAAAACAGATTGTAAGGGAGTGGTTCCTCCCACGCCCCAGAGCAGTGCCCAGCTTTCCGGGGTCAATAACTGTCTCAGTAACATTCCTTTCTGGAGAGCAACATCCACGCCCTGAGTTAGCGAATAATGCTGCCAGCTGCAGCTCCACCCCTCACATTGTTTCCCCATGATGATCACAGGATCACGCAGAAGTTTCCAGAGTCTGGCCTATTGTGCAAGCCGTCCCAGATTGTCGGGGGTCTCTGGAGTTCTGGGCCATCCCTGGGGTTAGCTCTGTGCTCAGGTTTTCTCAGTTCTGCTGTCAGGACTACCAAAGGTTTGGGGTTGTGGTGTTTAAACTCTGTGCTGTTTTCCCCACTGGCAGCTTTGGGGAATTCAAGAATGACTGACAAGAGTTTGCTCAAACTTCAACAGATTTAAAATATATTTTTAAAAGGCGGGGCCTCAGGAGAGGAAGGTGCTAAGGCTGCTTTAAGAGACCTTTGCCCTCTCAAATTTAGGGCTGCTCTGTTTGACCTGGTGCAGCCTGCTACAATCTGAAGGATACCAAGGCCAGTGAAGAATCACTAGGGTGTAGGGACAGCACAGTTATGCCCCCTTCCACCAGCCACATCCCCTATACCAGCAGGTAGCCCTAAATGCCCATTTAGCCATCTGGCTGCATGGGAAGATGTGACCCCACATGTCATTCATTTAAAAAAAACACACCACATTTTTAAACAAAATTTCCTTACCTCTGATATTAAGAGCACCTGAGATCATCGGGTGGAGTAGCTGTCCTTGTTATGTAAGGATGTGGGTGTGTCTGCACAAAATAATGGGGGATTTAGCCTGCAGAAAGCAGAACGGACAGTGCTGGTTGTAGCTTGCAGAAGGCTGTCATTGCTGCTATGTTTTAAAATTTTCAGTTGTAATGATTTTTTTAAACTCAGATTACGGTACCTCCATTCCACCATCCATGCTGTTCACTTCCCTGCTGTCTTTTGTGCATTTTTCACAGTGAAGATTTTCATGGCCTATCTCTAGTTACTCACTTTCCTGCTCTCCTGGGCTACTGCAACTGGCTAGTCAGACACTGCTGTGTTAGGGCAGCAAACAGGATAGAAGAAAGTTCAGAAAGCACGGAAACAAAAGGCTTAGTAAAAACCTGACACCCAATTCCACTCTCACATTGGTGAGAATTAGGAGCGAGTCAACGGCTAGCCATGAATGTAAACTGATGTAAGTGGGAAGCGAATTAGCCCCCATGTTTCTACAAAACCCAAATGTAATCTAGCAGCATCGCTTTAACATTTGCACTGATCCATCTGAAGAGAGAACCTTTAAAAAAAGATGCTGGAAATGAAACAATAGCGTATTAATACATTGTAAATGATCATGGGGACGCAAGTTACTGTTACATGTAGTAATGAGCCAGGAGATTTATTACACTATCAGTAACAGTCTATAATAAAGAAGATGAGAGGAGAAACCAAGACTATGTGGTCACTGAGGATCCCTTTGGTAAAAATAGGGGCTAACTCCAGCATTATAGTGCTAGCCACTACCAAAGGTACAGAAGTTGGAGTACTTACGTTCAATAGCCTAGGATAATGGTGAACTCAACGACAAACTTATAACAGGAAAGGCGCTAGGTGCTGTACAAACACAGAACAAAAAGATAGTCTCTGCCCCAGAGAGCTGACAATCTAATAAGATGCTATATAAATTCATGTCTTCAGCAGAAGAAACAGGCCTTTTTAAATATTACAGACAGATTCTTTAATCAGTTGTTTTAGCAGCTACTTCTTCATGTTCCCTGACTCTGAGGACCTGATCCAATGCCCCTGGAAGTCAAGAGAGGCACCGACTTCAAAGGGTGTTGGACCAGACCCTAAGCTCTGGGGGCCAGATTCTCATTACTTGCATTGCTAGAAAACCAGATCGACTTCATCAAAGTCAGTGCAGTTATGCCCCATTTACATGGAGATCAGAATCCAGCCTCCAGTTTTATACATTTAGATGTTCTGCTGATCATGGCAATAGCATTTCCCTGATAAATGATTCTCAAAAGCCTTTGGCAATGGGAGGCAGGAATAAATAGACACTGCTTTCTCTCTGATGCTGAATCTGCAACCCTCACTTCAGTCAGATTGACCTTTGTCCCATTGACACTTTGCAAGCAGGGCCGGCTCCAGGCACCAGCAAACCAAGCATGTGCTTGGGGTGGCACATTTTCAGGGGCGGCATTCCAGCCAGACTCTTTTTTTTGGGGGGGGGGGGGGCGGCAAAAGCCTAGAGCCGGCCCTGGCAGCAGCAGCATGTCCTGCACAGGGGGCACCCTGGGGCCGCTGCAGTTCGCGTCGGGGAGCAGTGCCCACACCTTATGGCCGAGCGGGCTCCAAGCGGGGGACACTTGGGCTGGGGGCCGCCCCGCAGGGCGCACGGAGCTGCCTGTAAGTGCCGCAGGGCGGCCGCCCCCCAGCGCCGCAGCCGGGGCTGGGCGAAGCGGTTCGAGCCGCCCAGGGACTGCGGCAGGGCGGCCAGGAGCAGCAGTAGCAGCAGAGGGACCATAGTGGGGACCGGTGCCTGGGGCGCTGCCGTGCGGGGCCCGCGTCCCGCTCTCCGGGGCTCCGCTCCCTCTGGGGCTACCCTGCCCCGGCTTCTCAGCCCTCTGCCAGGCAGTCCCCCAGCTCTGCCCTCCCGGGTCCCAGCCGGTCCTGGAGGTGGGAGCCCTGGCTGGAGGGACCCTGGGCTGAGGCGCGGTCCGAGAGCCCCGCTGCTTACCCCGACCCAGCCAGCGCCGGAGTGGCTGGAGGCGAGTCAGCGGAGTCAGCACTGGTGGGGGGAAGCCCAGGGCTGGGGCAGCAGGGAGTGCGGGTGGGGTGGGGGGAGAGCCCAGGGTTGGGGTGGCAGGGGGTGTGGGTGGAGTGGGGGGGAGAGCCCAGCACTGGGGAGGCAAGGGGTGCGGGGGGAGCCCAGGGCTGGGGTGGGGGCAGCCAAAAAATATTTTGCTTGGGGCGGCAAAAAACCTAGAGCCGGCCCTGTTTGCAAGAGTACTCATTGACATGAACAAGGCTTGGAGAACTGGGCCCTGCAATGGTAATGGCTTATTTTCTACCTAGTAGGTCCAGCACAGCAGTACCGTGAGCTCAACCTGCAGTTCAAAGGTTTGGGTAGTTCTCCACAGTAGATCTCTTGATAATATGGAAGCTTACTTGTAGAACAAACAAATCCAGACAGTCCTGTTCAAGGCAACTCTTGAGTACTGGTTTTCATCTGGACAAATGCAAAGCTACTTGAAATACAGGGTTTTTCACATTTTATAGTGAACTTGCAAAAAAAAAAAAAAGGCAAAAATAAAACCCCAAAAAACAAAAAGGGGGAGTTGATGGGGGAGGGGAGGGTTGCCATGGTGCACAAATAATTTGTGCACTAGTCAGAAGGGAAAATAGGCCAAAAAAATGCTATTAATAAAGTGAAATTTTTTTAAAGTCTTCTGCAAGAGCAAAGAGTGGCTTTGCTGCTTAAAAAAAAATAATCCAGTTTACCATAAATTGTGCATCCTTATATAGCCCTATCACCATAATAGCTGAACACCTTGCAAACATTAATCCTCACAACGTCCGAGGGCAAGCTAAGAATCAGAGCCAGATCTCCTGGGTTCCAGCCCACTGCCTTAGCTACAAGATTGTCTCAGTTTGAAAGGGTTGCAAAAATTGCACCAATTGCAAAAGTAAGTAATGGGAAATGAAAAAACAACAACAAAAATTGTGAATTTCTCTCTGCTCTAATTTTATCACAAGTATTGTACACAATGTCCAAATGTTTCAAACTTGGAAGCCTAAAATTAAGCTAAACCACATTTAGGCATCCAAATAAAAGTGGCCTGAGATTCAGGGCTTATCTATATGGGGAAAGCTGACCAGCAGAACTATACTGGGATAGTATCAGAGGGGTAGCCGTGTTAGTCTGGATCTGTAAAAAGCGACAGAATCCTGTGGCACCTTATAGACTAACAGAAGTATTGGAGCATAAGCTTTCGTGGGTGAATACCCACTTCGTCAGATGCTGGGATAGTTTGATTGCTGAAGTTATACTGGTATAGCTCCCTATGATGTGGACACTCTTATTCTGGAATGAATGTCCACCTGGGGAGTTATATGGTATAACTCTAGTGGTATAATTATCCCAGTGTAGTTCTGCTGTTGAATTTCCCCATGTAGACCAACAGAAATACCGAGCACCTCCCACTTCATTAGCTTAGCCAGGAGCTGAACAGCTCTGAAAAAAATCAGACCACTTTGATTGAGGTGTCTTGTATGCCCACGTGTGGGCACCCACATTTGAAAATGTTGTCCAATGATAAGGAGATGGTAGCTTTCATTTTCATTGCCGAGTCACTGCAGTGACTGTAGGAGAGCAGCGTACTCTTGGTATTTGCATCTGTAAAGTCTGCTATTACTGATACATTCTGCTTGTTCAGACTTTTGAGAACCACAGTGTTGTACTTCAGCGACTAATGCGATTCCTGTGGGAGTGAAGGAAGGAGCATATTACACACACACACACACACACACACACACACACACACACACACACACA
>NW_020664753.1:2493092-2560556 GCF_002925995.2 Terrapene triunguis | reverse complement strand
TTCAGGGGGCACTGCCAGCCCCACAACCTGGGATCACTTAGAACACTATCCCGCTGGGAGCTCCCCTATACATTAATGGGATCAGCTGCTCCTCAGTGCCAAGTGTAGAGGGAAATGGGCTTGTAAGAGGGTTACCACATTCAGAGCACTCCCTGCATGGCCTGGAGCAGTCCTACAGCCCCTCACCTCAATTTCCCTCCAAGGGTCCCAGAAATAATCTACTCACAGCAAAGAAGCTTTAAAACAATATTCCCCCACAAGTGTACAGGGTAGGGGAAGGAAGGTGTAATTTACTTAATCTAATCCAGCTCCTAAAATAAATCCCCTTGAAGCAGGGTTTCCACAGCCCCCCTGAGTCTTCAGAAAGGCTGCGCACCCATGGCTCACCACTGGGATTTTCTAAGGGTTTCTGGTGCAAAATGTGCCTTAAAAGACTGAGGTCTCATTAAACTGTAAAGAACAGAGAATGAAATCAATTCCCCTGCACTCAGTATGCACTAAGTAACCATGACTGGCGAGAAGATGCAGGGTTTATTGTTTGTGGCACACAAACTGCTTTCAGGCCACGGAGTTTCTATCTCTATATTTTGCCACGACCCCCTTAACGTGTGCACAAATGGGCTTTCGGTCTCGACATTCTCCTGGGAAACAGCAGATCAGAGGTGGCAGCCTGAGCACCTTGTGGCTGCAGGAAAGCAGTAGGATACCTACTGTGGTGAGACAGCAAGTCAGCCTCCCTTCCCCTCCCTCCCCCCGCACTGATACTCGCCTTCCTCCTTTGATATATATCCCACAGCTGTGACCCACACTGGCTCAGTTGCCAGCTGGGCTTATGATCTACGAGGACAAAAGTGACCACATCAGAGCCTGGATTTGCAAGCTGCCTGTGCGGCTGTAGCATTTGAATAATAGAATATTAGGGTTGGAAGAGACCTCAGGAGATCATCTAGTCCAACCCCATGCTCAAAGCAGGACCAACACCAACTAAATCATCCCAGCCAAGGCTGTGTCAAGCCAGGCCTTAAAAACCTCTAAGGATGGAGATTCCACCACCTCCCTAGGTAACCCATTCCAGTGCTTTACCACCCTCCTAGGGAAATAGTTTTTCCTAATATCCAACGTTGACATCCCCCACTGCAACTTGAGACCATTGCTCCTTGTTCTGTCATCTGCCACCACTGAGAACAGCCTAGCTCCATCCTCTTTGGAACCCCCCCTTCAGGTAGTTGAAGGCTGCTATCAAAACCCCCCTCACTCTTCTCTTCTGTAGCCTAAATAACCCCAGTTCCCTGAGCCTCTCCTCGTAAGTCATGTGCCCCAGCCCCCTAATCATTTTCATTGCCCTCTGCTGGACTCTCTCCAATTTGTCCACATCCCTTCTGTAGTGGGGAGACCAAAACTGGACGCAACACTCCAGGTGCGGGCTCACCAGTGTTGAATACAGGGGAATAATCACTTCCCTCGATCTGCTGGCAATGCTCCTACTAATACAGCCGAATATGCCGTTGGCCTTCTTGGCAACAAGGGCACACTGCTGACTCAGATCCAGCTTCTCGTCCACTGTAATCCCCAGGTCCCTTTCTGCAGAACTGCTGCTTAGCCAGTCGGTCTGCAGCCTGTAGCGGTGCATTGGATTCTTCCTTCCTAAGTGCAGAACTCTGCACTTGTCCTTGTTGAACCTCATCAGATTTCTTTTGGCCCAATCCTCCAATTTGTCTAGGTCACTCTGGACCCTATCCCTACCCTCCAGCGTATCTACCTCTCCCCCCAGCTTAGTGTCATCTGCGAACTTGCTGAAGGTGCAATTAATCCCATCATCCAGATCATTAATAAAGATATTGAACAAAACCGGCCCCAGGACCGACCCCTGGGGCACTCCGCTTGATACCGGCTGCCAACTAGACATCAAGCCGTTGATCACTACCCGTAGAGCCTGACAATCTAGCCAGCTTTCTATCCACCTTATAGTCCATGCATCCAATCCATACTTTTTTAACTTGCTGGCAAGAATACTGTGGGAGACCGTATCAAAAGCTTTGCTAAAGTCAAGGTAAAGTCAAGAAGCATAGACATACCCTTGGATGGGAACTGAAGGGAATGTCAGAGCAGTGCATGGAGCGGGTTGCTCAGCTCTCACTGAATAGTGCTGAGTCAATACCTCTGCATGGAGCTAGAGCAGAGGTGGGCAAACTATGGCCCGCGGGACCGTCCTGCCCGTCCCTTGAGCTCTCGGCCGGGGCGGCTAGTCCCCGGCCCCTCCCCTGCAGCCTCAGCTCGCCGTACCGCCAGCGCTCTGGGCAGTGGGGCTGCGAGCTCCTGCCGGGCAGCGTGGCTGTGAGAGCCACCAGGTGTAGTGTATTAAGTTGCTCCCCGTAGGAATGTGCTACTTACAGAGCACCAGGACTGGCAGCCATAAGTAGTACACTGTAAGTAGCACATTCCTACAGGGAGCAATTTAATACACTACACCCAGCACTCCATACAGTTTTGGAACCCCAAGTTTGCCCACCCCTGAGCTAGAGGGACTGTGCTGCTTAGCTGCTGAGATTCAGATGAGTTATAATTCACAATGGCCGGAGCATTGTGCTCATTCAAGATCACAGCACAGGGTTTTTCAAGCTGCCGGTGTCAGTAGTTTACAGCTGGCCTGTCATTCCACCAGGAGCGGGCAGTCTTTTTCACTTCCTGGCCCCAAATGCTGCAGCCCGTAGGGTCCTGCCATTAATTTCAGGGGCAGCAGGCTAGGGTAAGTTTGTGTCTATAATATAGCTTGTACTCCTGAGCTAGCATGTTGGGCTGGAAGGTGCTAAATCAGCATAACAGGCTATTTATAGAGAGGCTGGAACCAGAACCCTGGAGCCAAACATTCCTGATGGTTAGAGGAGTTCAGGTCAGAGCTGAATTCTGTGTCTCAGGCCTGTAGCTAGTGTTATGAGAATACTAACCAGCAACAGCTGCAGTGAGCATCTGGTGTTTGTTACTGGCTCCGGGAGAGCTTTTGTGCATCTGAACTCTTTCAAGAGCTCAGGATTGCCTTTCCCGTAACACCCCAACGGCACAATGTTAGTTAGAGCTGGGCAAAACAGTGGAGGCCACGCAGCCCAACTGGGTGAACTGTGTCCTGTGCCAGGCTGTTTGTCAGAAACAACAATGCTGATGATGAAGGGATGCAGCTCCTGGGGCTCTTGGCTCAGGTTAAAGGGATGAGCAGAATAACAGCCCCCACACTCGGCCACAGCACAGGTTCTGCCTGCCTGAGCCTGCCGCTGGTTTGGTCCAATGACTTAATGCAGCACTCAGATCCACTAAGCCAACTCCGGGCTCTTTCCTGGGGAGCAGGATTGGGCTTGGCCATGATGCAATTCCCTGAGCCTGACTGACCCTTAGCCTGCAGCCCCTTTACAGTGCAAAGGGGTCGTAGGTCAGGTGTCTAGCCCTGCCCTGGGTTACAAAGCTCCAGGGCAAACTTTTTGGCCTGAGGGCCACATCAGGTTTCTGAAATTCCAGACAGCCAGGCGTGGCCCGGCCCCCGCCCTCTATCCAACCCCCCCAGCTCCCTGTCCCCTGATGGCCCCCCCGGGACCCCTGCCCCATCCACCCCTCCCTGTCCCCTGACCGCCCCCAGACTCCCCACCCCTGACTGCCCCCTGCCGCCCCATCCAACCCCTCCTCTCCTTCCTGACTGCCCCCCCGGGACCCCTGCCCCATCCAACCACCCCTTCTCCCTGACCGCCCTCAGAACGCCAGCCCCTGACTGCCCCCTGGCCTCCCCATCCAACCCTCCCCTCCTTCCTGACTGCCCCCCGGAACCCCTGCCTCCATTCAACCCTCCTGTTCCCCGCCCTCTGACCGCCCTGACCCCTATCCACAGCCCCGCCCCCTGACCACCACCCTGAATTCCCCTGCCCTCTATCCAACCCCCCCTGCTCCCTGCCTGGAGCACTGGTGGCTGGCGGCGCTACAGCCGCGCCTCCCAGAGCACTGGGTCAGGCTGGCTCTGCAGCTGTGCTGCTGGGCAAGAGCTCACAACCCCACCGCTCAGTGTTGCGCCAGCCTGAGGCTGTGGGGGAGGGGGAACAGCAGGGGAGGAGCCGGGGGCTAGCCTCCCGGGCCAAGAGCTCAGGGGCCGGGCAGGAGGGTCCCGCGGGCCTCCGTAGTTTGCCCACCTCTACCCTACACCCCAGGGTTCTGCAGAAGTGGAGGGAGGGCCAGAGTAGTCAGTGAGTGGTGGGGATAGAAGGGGCGGGAAGGGGGTGTGGTCAGGGCATTCTCCCTCCCCCAGCCTCATCCAAGATTCTGTGCCTCAGCAAAGCCCTGTTTGGACTGTGAAGCAAGACTGCCCCTCTACAGCCCCTGAATAGGGAAGGTACAGGCCACTTCCCAGGCCAGCATAGGGATGAATCTGCCTCTGTGCTCCCTGGCTTTCCCTCCCTGTGGCCTCCCCTCTCTGTGGCCTCCGCATTGTCCAGCTGGCTGTGTGCTTGCATCTGCCCACTCAGATCTGCATGCATCAGCTTCCTGGCCGCTCTCCTCCCCCCTCTCATTCCATAGTGGCTGACATGCCGTGCGGACCGTGTGCAGCTTTGCCACAGCCTTGGTCGCTAGTCATTGTGGCCTGCCTGGCTTGAGGATTTTTGTGGCCTATCCCCATGACCTCTCCACTTCCGCTGCGTCTCTGCTAAAGCCCCATGGGGACGCAAAGAGATTCAGAGGAAATGCTCCCAGCAAGAAAATAAAGGGCTTGCTAGGCTGCATGGGATGGGAAATTACAGGGCCAATCCCTCCGTCATTACACAGGCAAGATTCCCAAAATCAGTGGGAGCTTTGCTTGAGCAAGAAATGCAAGATCTCCCCCACAGGAAGAGCCCTGTGTGTCCTGTGATCCCACATCTGTAGAATTTGCCCTAGAGTTCGCACCATGCTGCAGAATTATGCTCCACAATCTCAGCTTTCTTTTTTGGTTTAAATATACCTCAAGCCCTCAAGGTAGCAAAACACCCTTGCAGTGGTGACCTGAGTGTGAACTGCTGTGGTGGTTGACTTTAGTGGAATTACTCTGAATTTTCAGCCATGCTCATGAGATCAGAACGTGCTCCTAAGTAATTAAGCCCTGCAAGGTAGGCAAGGTTTGTCACTCCCATTCAGGAATGGGAAAAGAGGGTCACAGAACAAGCAGCTGGCACACAGCTGCCCATTGGGTCAGTATGTAAAGGGGTAGGCCTTTCCTCCACACCCCACATGGGATCAGATGTGGCACTGCAGGTGAACCCCATCTTATTTTCCAGTTGGTGCATCAAAATATTCCCTCTGTAAAGGATCAGGGCCAAGGGAAGCCAAAAACAACCAACCAAAATAGGTGTGTCTCCTTTAGTAAAGTCTCATGGCAGGAGCCTTTGTAATCACAGCTCGGAGGCCTCAGGCTTCAAAGCTCCTTGCCCAAGTCCTCAGAGAAAGTCTCTGCTTGCTCAGGTTAGTCTCCTGTAGTCAAGGAGAGGGAGATCACACACACCTGACAACCTGGATAGCTTATAGCTCCCTGGTTTCGTTTAAATAAGTCAGTCCTAGGGTGAAGCAGGGAATCTCCTGTTGTGGTTGTGAGCACCTGGCCGTCCCTTCAGAGACAGGACACACCTTTGCACAGCAGCAGAGCACCGGCTAGCACTCAGGAGTCCTGACTCCCAGTTCCTTGCTCTACCCACAACATGAGTGAACTAATGAGGAACAGTATATTAAAGGGTCAGATAATCTTGCAGCCACTTAAAACGTCCCTTGGAGTGAAATCATTCGCTCTAATGTGTAACCGTTAAGCACTTTTATTGCTGATTTAAAATCCATTAAGACTACATTACGTTGGATTATGAGATTTTGGCTACATTTCCCACATTTGCATGTAGATATTATTGTCGCAGGGTTTTTCAGAGAAATGGAGCAGGCGCACAAAATGCATTAAGGTTATACAATTATAACATGGAAGCAGCATGTTAGTTACAGAAAGTTGTACCACATGTACCGGCAACAAACCCCCATGAAGAACCCCCTTAAACTTTAGCAATAAGAAATCCAACACGTTCCATCAACTTCCTCTGTCCCCAACGTTTTATGGCTGTCATGTCAGCCCACATCCCCACTATTTCTGAGCGAGTACATCTTTCTAGAAAATATTTGTACAGTACATTGTTTTCCCTTATAAACCAAGCAATTTCTCTCTTCCCCAAAATGTAAATCTATCATTATCTACATATCTGTTCAAGCATTGTTAAACGTTAGAAATCTCCCGGTTTTCCTACATTTTGCATTACTCAAAAGCATCAGATCAGTAACAAATGTCTAAATGTACTAGGCAGTACCCAATAATTCCCGTTTCCCAAAGCTACAGAGAACAATTTAAGAATACCATACCGTATTATCACACTCCCATGCATAGCATCCTGGGCCACCTGTATTTATTCACCTTAAGCCCCTTTTAATAAATTACTCTAACTGTCCAGCAGTAAAGTTCAGAAGTGTCCTGTCTCCTCTGTGTTAAACTCTCTATATTTACAGAAGCTGGGCTGTTTTCTCGGGAAAATGCTTTTTTTAAATGAAAAAGTCAAAGGATGGTGCCGATCACATTGACAAAAGCCATAACAAGAATATAAAGGCTTAGAGAACAACAGGTGCATGTGCATCTGAATTGGTACAGTTCATGAATCAATCCATCACTGAGCTCACTCACTAATAAGAGGAGCTGACCTTTTTAGATTTAGGACTGTTTGACCCACAGCCTTGATCTTGATGCATCATGAACTCAGGTTGGTACACAGCCCTTAATAGGCTAAACCACGGTGGTCTTGGATGAATCCTGATCACTTGGAGTCTGATTCTCCACTGCTTTGCATTTTGCATTACTGTTTACACCAGTGTTAAGTGTGTGCCAGATGCTCCCAAATCCAGATTCTCCAATCATGCCAGGGAAAGCATTAGACACTCACGGTGCACAGGTAAAAATGAGACGGGAGGCTCCAAGATACTGGCGAATCGTTCCCTTTGAAACACTTCCTTACAGTGTTTGCTATGGAGCACTGTAATCACAATTGGCCAAACATACAGATGAAAATAACAATAGCATATTCAACTGTCAGGCCAGGGAAAGGAACACCGTCAGGTTAAAAAGCCTGAGCCAGATCCTCAGCTGGTGCAAAGTGGCATAGCTCCATTGAAGTCCATGGAACAATGCCAATTTAAATCAGCCGAGGCTTTGACCCAATAGACTACAAAAAAGCCAAATTGCTTCACCTGTGTTATTGTAACTCCTGAAATAATCAAAATGGAAAAGATTTGTACAAGTCCAAATGTCCTTTCTACAACCAGTGCCCTAGGTTTACATTTAGTGCTGCATTCAGCTTGAACAATGAAAATACACTGGTCAGTTTCACTTTTACTTCTCACCAATGTCACTGTCCAGCTCTCACACAATGCTGTAGGGCTTGGGTTGCAGACACTGCAGGGGCAGGTTTGCAATACAAACCAAAAGCTGATTTCCTGGGAATTTAACTCTCTAGCTATAGATACTCACGGAAACACCTTGCCCTCCTCCAGGTGTATGCTGGGGTAGTTTTAGAAGAGATGGAGTCAGAGCAGTGAAAAGCTTGAGTAATGCAGCAGTGAATTTAGCACTGCGAATGGATCTCATCATCTGGAATCCCAAACAACTGCAATCCCAGCTGAGTTTATTGAAGATGGATTCCTTGCACAGCCAAGACTAAACACATTTTTGCAAAGTTAAAAGTATTGTTATACCTGTCAATCTGCAGATGAGTCAGCTGTTTGAATAGCTTGTGAAAAACCTTTAGGCATTGGCATATGTAACACAGATCCCTGGGCCAAACTCCGCTGGCATTTACACTGGGTGTACATCTGCAGTGACCTCATAAAAGTCATTGGAGCTACTCTGGATTTACACAGAAGTAAGTGATGACAGAATTTGGCTGCTTTTCTCACAGGCTAACAGTAGTCCTGGCCCATCAAGAAAAACTTTATAAATAGAACCAATTTTTGTAAGTTAATTTTCCCTGCTTGTTATCTGCTCCCAGCACTGTGGGTCTCCATAGTACCTCAGTCCCCCCTGGTGGTGAATTAAGTGTTGGTGAAAGGTCTGACAACCCTAATGTCCTTTCTATATGCACAGGCAGTAGCCGCACAAGCTTCGCCACCAATGTGCCAGATCTCAATGACAGCGCTTGAGGCTGGGAGGGATGTTCAGTATCCTTTGTCATTTCAATTATCGGCCTCCGCTGAGATTGCCAACAAGAGGGGTGGTTAATGCCAACTGCTTATTGTGATGTAGACACCTGTCCGCTAGGGGCTGGGCTGAGACCCACCAAACTCATTTCACAGAGGCCTCCAAAGAGATATCAGGCAATACCAACGTCCAGTCACTACCAGTCTGGGCTAAATGGATGGTCTTGCCATGGAAAAGTTGGCAGCCCATTCCCACTCTCCCCCGGCTCATCCAGTCCCCTTCACTGAAGACAGTGGAGTTTCGCCATAACTGAAATGGAGAATAAGACACATTATTTTTGCCTTTCAACTTAAAGAGGTGAGAACAAACAACTGCTGACTAATTAGACGTCACACTGGCTGCAGATGTGGGAGTGCTGCTCTCAAAGCAAATGCTTTAAATGGAGGGGGAGAAATCCAGATAGGAGATGTTAACCCACCACAAGCCATTCCCTCTGTCTCTGCCACGTATGGGCCAACCCGGCAGACCGCACTCATGTGGAGTAAGGAAGGTAGGACTGGACCAAGCTATAAGTAATGTACCTGATTCTCCTCTCAGTGCAGTGTGAGGCCCCAATTTGAGCATGCAAATAAGCCTATTGACTTCAATGGAATTTAATCATAGACCTAAAGTTAACCACATTCTTCAGTGCTTTGCTGTCTCAGGTCTAAACCAGGAGCAATTCCAGTGTAGTCAATGGGACCAGATCCGCAGCTGGTGTAAATGGGTGCTGCTCCTCTGACTTCACAGTGGAGTTATGCTGATTCCTGTGAGCTGAGTTTATGACCCAATAGCATGCCATAGCGCTGCGTGTCTTTACCAATTAGGCCTTGTTGGGCCCTTTATTATCTCCTGTTCTGTACACACAGCCTGTAACGATGATCAGCATAGAATGGTGAGAGCTAGTTATTGGGTTCTGCAACTGGGCATTTCCACTGGAAAAAACAAGCCTGATTCTCATCTACCCTAAGGCCTCTTTATGTCGCACCAGGAGTGCAGATGCCATAAAGTGAGAGTAAATGCAAGGCATTACTACAGTTTCCTCTTGGGATTATATGGCCAAGAATAGGTGCAAGGTTGTATCTGCTCCCCCACAGAAATAGATGGACCATGCCAATAAGACACAATACTTAGTCCTGCCATGAGTGCAGGGAACTGGACTAGATGATCTCTCAAGGGCCCTTCCAGTCCTACGATTCTAAGATGCAACATGGTCATCCTCTCTACGACTCCAGTAATACCATTTACATGTGGATCTGAAGACACCCTTCCTGATGCAGTATAATATAGGATGGGGCGAGCAATGTAAGTCCATGAGTTATTTTGCTTCACTAGGGATGAGCTGGGTACAAACCACTCAGGCTTTAGCATTTAGCAAGCCCCAGTCATGAGGCACCCCGTAATCCCACGTCAGATATTCCCCACCTACGTGCATGCGCTTGTGTCTCTGCTTAGTGTCAGACACAACTGAGGCTCATCAATGTTTAGGAGTCCCACAGGTTTGGGATGAATAAAAACCAAAAGGGAAGCCCATGCTGACAGATCAGATTCTGTGCGTTTTATACACACAGATAGATAGTAATGTTCCATATTGAGGGCAGGGGGTCTCTGATATATAAAAGGACTCAGATGTGTTTTCATCTGAATCACAAAAGAGCTCAATCCTTCACTCCTGCTAGCAGTGAAGTCTATGGGAAGCAGATGTGGGATCAGTCCCTGTTTGTTCCCACGTATGTCTGATGTATCAGACATGCTACTTATATACAGTAGCAGTCACATATAAGGGACATATACTTCTGTTCCATGTGGGAGGCCTTTTTATATAAATGAAAATTAAAAAATGCAAAAAACCTAGAAACTTTTTTCCACATTCCCCTGAACTTTGGAAAGATCTGCCCCAGTCTGAGGTTTTCAGAACCCCAAATTAACCTTTACGGCCTGTGTCTGATGAAATTAAGAACAAAGGCCAAATCTAGTTAAATCAAAGATTTTGGTTTCAAAACTGAGCTTCTCGGGGGAAAAAAAAAACACAGGGCAGATTCCACACCCTAAATCACTGGAACTGCATGGTGAATAGCTCACCTTGCTCCGTTATCATTACCCAGGGAAATTCCCCTTGCAGAACAAACCAAGGAGAATGCTCCCTTGTAATCACAGCTCCCTGTTCACGTTGTGTTTGTGGGGAGAAGAGCAACTTTCAATTCCCTACGTTTACCCAACTCATTTGCAGGTGGCACCTTTCGACTGACTGATGCATGTGTATCTGGCTCGGGTTTTCATGTATGATAGGACATATAATGTCATACAAACGTCATGTGTGGATAAATCCAAAGAATGTGTATGTGTGTATATATATCTATATAAACACTGCTACTGTTTCAGTTTTGTTCTACATCCAGTAGCTCCAGAATTATCCACTGAATGTTTACTCAGCACGTGTGGCATAAATATATTTATACAGTAAAACTGACACTTGGCAATTTTTTTTTTTTTTTTTTTTCAGCCAAAAAATTTGCTATCTTTCGACTGTAAACCAAGCCTCAATAAATATGCCATGCTCAGCAGAGAGCAATCTTGGTTTTTGCCGCACTCTAAGCCAGGGGTTGTGGGGGCGGGCGCGCCGGAGGAGGTCCCGGGGGCACTCGGGATGGAGGTGGTCCAGGAGGCGGCTGCCTGGAAGGAGGCTGCAGAGAGGCCGAAGGCGAGGTGCTTCTCGGAGTGTTGTTGAGGGGGGTGGCGTCGTGCTTCGGCGGCGGGCAGTATGGGGTTGTGCTTCCGTCTGATTTCACCCGGGTGAAGTTTATGCATCGTCCCTGGTTAAAAGAAAAATCGTTATTTGTAAAACCTATATGTGTTTTGCAGCAGCTAGCAAGCCCAGTGCCAATGGGATCGGAGACAGCAGTGCTGTAACGCTGTTTTTTGCTATGGAAATACCTATAGATCTTCATCCACGGGACATTCATTGGGCCCCCACCAGCAAAGTTCAGACCTTCGCTTTATCAAACACGGGGGGTTCTGACACAGGTTTTGCTTGAGCCTCTTAGTGAGAAAAAGGCCCACTCTGAAATTCAGCTACTGCGCTGAAGTCTCCCAGAGGTGTTTGGAAAAGGGATCTCTGAGTGGGTGGCTCTATCACAGTCATGCTACAGTACTTTGAACTTCCACTGCACCTTGTCAGCCACAGATCTCAAAGCTTCTCCCGCAGGTATCGCCATTTGACAGCTGGGAAAATGACAGCACAGAGCGGGGGCAGACTTGTCTAAAGCAGAGCAATGAGCCGGGGGGCAGAAGTGGGAGTAGAACACAAGTTTCATGACTCCCAGGCTCCTGCTCTAACCACTAGACATCACTGTGTCTAAGGACTGGTGATATATACAGGACAAGTCAATGTACGCTCAATGAAGAGGAGTCCCACATCTTGCTTTGCTTCTCCATTTAGCTCTACACTAACATCGCCCCGTCTTCTATGCGTATGAGAGACTGCTGGAGAAAGCACGATGGCCCTAACCTGGGAGAAGGCAACATACCTTGCCCCAAAACTAGTCCAAGTCCTGCTTTGGACAAGGCCCAGCAGGGGCGACTCTATGGTTTTTGCTGTCCCAAGCATGGCAGTCAGGCAGCTTTCGGCGATCCGTTGGTCACGCGGATTCGGCGGCATGCCTGCAGGAGGTCCGCCGGTGCCGTGCGTTCAGCGTCCCCACCGTCGAATTACCACCAAAGCTGCGGGACCAGCGGACCTCCCACAGGCATGCCGCTGAAGGCAGCCTGACTGCCGCCCTCACAGCAACCGGCAGGCCGCTCCCGCGGCTTGTCGCCCCAGGCACGTGCTTGCTGCGCTGGTGCCTGGAGCCGCCCCCGAGGGTGCCCAGGGTAAGGCAAAGTACCCCTATGGGGTGCATGCACATCACACGCACTAGCATTCAAAAACAACGCAGTTCTTGGACCTCAAACCAGCCGCCTTAAGGCAGGGTCTGCGGATGGTTTACATGGAAAAGAGGCCCAACTTTGTGATGCTCACCGTAGCCCTGCTGGTAGGGTTATGCAGGACATGGCCTAGGGTCCTTAGCCCTCCGGTCCCACACCGAGAACACCAGCAAGTCATGTGATAGCGTAACATGTTTCCCGATTCAGGGGATTTTGAAATGGGTGTGGCCTATTGCGTGGGCTGGGCTGTCGGGAGCTGCCTAGGTGGCATTTCAACACCGTAGTGGGTGGGGAAACAAAGAGGAAACAGAAAGAAATGTTGAAGGATGTCCTGCTTCTTTAAGGGCGACACCCATTTTCAACAGGGCTTCCCCCAGCCAAAGCAGAGCTCTGTCCGGCTCCCTTCAGCCAAGCTCCAGAGAGGAAGAGGGAAAGAAGCACCCTGCCAGCACCAGAGCCCACCCAGCAATCCCAGACACACACCAGCCGCTCCCCTACCTCCCGACCTGCCCAGCTTCGCAGCTGCCAAGTCTTGCCTGGCTCCCCATCCTACCCCCTGCCGCTGCTTGGGGAAACTCATTACATCCTTTGCAGATTCCCAATGTCCCCATGCTAAACTCGGCAGCTGCGGATCTGGCCTTGCATCCTCCTGGTTTTGGGGGGAGGGAGGGAGAGTTTTGCAGCAAAGTTGTTGCTTTAAACCTGGCAAGAGTCTGTGCTTTTGAGAGTGAGACAGGCCCCTCACCATCAAACAAAAGGCTAGATATGATGGCTCTCTGAAAATTCAGGATTGACACCGCCCATGAGTATGAGAAGCCAGCCCCACCTCCAAGTAGCCAACAGTCAGGACACTCAGCTGGGATGTAGGTGACTCAGGATCAAATCCCTCCAACAGAGGATTTGATGTGGAAGACCCAGGTTCACACCCCAAAAGCTGTCTGATTTGGAGAGGCTTGACTCCAGGTCTCCCATGTGAGTCCCCTTGCAGAAAAGGTCTCGGTTCCATCCCTCTGCAGCACAGGAATTTGTTTTTTGAAATCTCAGCAATGTTCGTGGGATGGGAAACCCATTTCCCGCCCAGCTCTAGGCCTCAGAACATTCAACCCAGCAGGCTCCGCCCACTGCCCGGCTGTTCGAGAAGTGATCTGCACGACCATGTTGCTGGAGGGGTTTTGAAATCACCCATGAGAGCCCGGATGGAACTCAAGCATGGGACCGCAGAGATAGGGTATAATAGGGTTACCATCCGTCCGTATTTCCCCGGACATGTCCGGCTTTTTCGTCTTTAAATAGCCATCCGGGAGGAATTGGTAATAAGGTAGAAAGGTCTGGGATTTTCCCCCCCTCCGCTCCCCATGCAGAGTGCGGCGCGGCTGATAGGGCGGCTGGGCCTGATTGAGCCACTCCCATTGGCCTCCAGCAGCCAGAGCCCCTCCCCCGCTCCCCCCTCCCGCTGCCTCAGCACTCTGCGGAGGAGGGGCTGTGCGCTTGGCAGCGCGGCAGCCTGTTTGGTTCGGCTCCACGTGGAGCCAGCGGCTCGAGCGGCATGGGCATGGTAAGGGGAGTCCTGGGGGACAGTCAGGGAACAGGGGTAGGGTTGAATGGGTCGTTCTGGGGGGGTCTCTCAGGGGGAAGGGAGTGGTTGGATGGGGCGTGGGAGTCCCGGGGGTCTGTCTGGGGGTGGGGGGGTGGATAAGGGTTGGGGCAGCCAGGGGACAGGTAGGGGATAGGGTCCTAGGGGGGCAGTTAGGGTGGGGGGGTCTCAGGAGGGGGCAGTCAGGGAACAAGGAGCAGGGAGGCTTAGGTAGGGGGTAGGGTCCTGGGGGGCAGTTAGGGGCAGGGATCCCAGGAGGGGGCAGTCAGGGGACAAGGAGCAGGACAGGGGTTGGGGGTTCTGAGTGGGGCAGTCAGGGGGCGGAAAGTGGGAGGGAGTGGATGGGGGCGGGGCTCCCCCCCCTTTTTTGATTGTTGAAATATGGTAACCCTAGGGTATAACTACATTGGAGGTGTGTACGTTCCCAGGCTCAATCCCTGCTGGTGACCCAAATTGGGCAATGTTACACTTGCCTACCTGGCTCCAGGCTTTGCTAATGAGATTCCAAGCCTTGTAATCCAGCCCAGCTCAACAGTGATTAAAAGTTGCTCCCCTCTGATAGATTCCAGGTAGCCCCAGCATGAGATGAGTTTGGCAGGTCTCAGTTGTCTCCCTTGTCACAAACTCACCACCAGGCTTTGCAATAAGTGGCCAAGGGAATAGAGAGGCCAAGTCCTGAACGGGCTGTGGAGACTGATCTGCACCTGTTACCTTTAGACAAACCCCTACTCCCAGACCAGGGCTGAGAGCAGCACATGCGGGAAGCCTGCCTGGCTGCTATCCTGTAGACAGACAAAGGAACAATGCCTTTCACCGGTACTAAAGCCTCCAGTGCTTGAAGCTGAAGTTTAGGGTTCTATGCCAATTAGTTAATTAAATATCTGAATATCACACCTGGAGCTGCACAAGACTTGGCAGATATGTTTAAACGTATATACATACAGTTCTCTGTCCGGGGACCCATTGCTATAGTGCACCTCACAATCATCACTGTGTTTATCCTTGTGAACCCCATGAGGCAGAGTGGGAATATTATGCCCATTGTACAGATGGGGAACTGAGGCACAGAGAGTCTAAGGCTATGTCTGCGCTGCAGAGTTAACGGAGGGGATCTGTACCCTGGGTGGTCCTGCCTGGGGACGAGCAGCCACGCTAGTGCTGTGCTCACCCAGAGGAGGTGCTAGGACTTCAGTTGTTTGTGCTGCCCTGAGCTGAGCCGCTCTGTGATTCTTTCCCAGGGAATTGTGGGAGAACTTTCCTGCCCTTCTGGGCACCCAGGGGAATTGTGGTAAGGCACTGGAGGGCTATCAGCACTGAGTGGTTTAGCCTGCATCCTCACTGCAAAGTGGCCAGGTGAAAGCAACACTCAGGCTTTACTTTATAGCCCAGTGGTTCCCAAACTTTAACAGCCCGCGAACCCCTTTCACTAAATTGTGAAATCTCATGAACCCCCTCCTAAAAATGAATATTTTCAGGGATTTAAGTTTAAATTTCCTCAGTGTGATGGATGCCCCAACTGCCTGCCCCGCTCTTCCTCGGGCTCGGGCTGGGGTTCGGGCTACCGGCTCCCCCGCTGATGGGGGCAGGGATCGGGCTGCCAGCCCCAACTGCCTGGCCCCACTCTCCCTGGGGCTTGGGCTGCCAGCCCCACGCGGAGTGCTGAGGTTCGGGCTGCTGGCTCCCTCGCTGACCACCGGGACTTGGGCTGCCAGCCCCAACTGCTCGGCCCCACTTTCCCTGGGGCTCGGGCTGCCAGCCCCGCGCGGAGCGCTGGGGTTCAGGCTGCCAGCTCCCACGCTGACCGCCGGGACTTGGGCTGCCAACCCCAACTGCCCGGCCCCACTCTCCCTGGGGCTCGGGGTGTCTGCCCTGCAACTGGGTCCCACCTGCTGTCTCCAATGCCCGGGGTCCTCTGTCCGCCATTAGCGAAATTTTTCTGGCGAACCCCCTTGTGGTGACGACAGAGGAAAGGAAACAGAACGCCTGGTCTGTGGTAGCCGAAAAGCCTCTCAGCCTCAAAAGCCTCCCAGGAAAACTTTCCTGGGGTTTTTATTCTTTCTACCTCTCTGCTTACAACACTTCTAACTGGTTAAATTCTTGCGCATAGAAGAAGCATACAGTGTACAGCAACATGAGATAACAAACCCATATCTTGTGCACGTGAAAGCCAGCTGCGAGGGAGACAATCAAGTCAGCCAAATAAGTTTCCTAATCACAAGGTGAGGTGAAGTGACGCTGAGGTGAAGGCCACTCCTGCCTCGTCGCCATGGGAACAGTGTGCCGTACCCGTGGGCTGGCGATTCGGGAGCTATGCGTCCCTACACCCCCTGTAACGTTCTGCGAACCCCAGTTTGGGAACCACTGCTGTAGATGGACAGAAGCAACACCCAGCAAAGAGCCTGGCTTTACTCTTCAGTGAGGACAAGTCCAAAGTCAAACAGGAAGCCTGTAGCAGATCAGGAAACAGAACCCAGGTCTTCCGAGTCCCAGGTTTAGCACCCAAACCATTGCATCATCCTTCTTTGTCTCTAGGGGCCACGTGTCTTCTTTTCCACTGATTTACTTTATATTCAAAATCTGCTCCCTTCTAGATTAGTAAATGATGCCTGATAAAGCCACCAAAATCTACAGCCATGCAGCATGCCCCACAAATCCACTTCAGTACACAAATGCTTTTGCCCTTGTATTTACAAGGTCGTGCATTTGCCAGGAGTTCAAAAAAAAAAAGGAAAAAAGAGGGTTTAGAAGCATCACTTTGTGAGTGAAGTCTATTTACTCAAAAGTCAGATACAAAATGAAATAAAAAAACCCTTCCCCTCTGTAAGTGCAAAGCCACAAATGCACATCAGTATTTTTGCCTACAAGTCTTCCCTGCCCCGTGCCCTTCCTCACCCCCAAACATCAGTCTCAAAGGTATTCATAGTGTATAATCAAAGGGGAGCCCAGAAATCTGTTTGCATTACTTTCACTTCAGTTAAAGTGATACACGACGTCAAACTGCTGCCAGGTTCTGCCACACTCTTGGATTTGTCAGACAGCTGGGTAATTTAAAGGCCACGCATCGCATTGTGTCATGAAAAATACTGTTGGGTTTGGAGTTTGACAGAGAGCGATTGGGATGATCGATGTATATATTGTGACATTTCCTCACAATAGATTATCGGTGCACGCCTCTGATCTCATGGCAACAACAATTGGTTAATACTAAAGCAAATTCTTCCGAGCACCTGCAGCAGCCATTGATAAATCAAAGCTAAATTGATGCCTTGCATTAGGATTACAGAGAGACTAAGAGGAGCAAATAATCACTACTGATCAATCATGCTTTGCACCTTCCTAAGATCTCAAAGTGCTTTACCGGTGCTGAGGAATTCAGCCTCGCAATAAGCTATGGGCCATATCCTGCAAGCCATAATCAAACAAGCGGTGCCAAGAGGGTTACTTCTGTGGGCAAGGATTATGCATGTGAGTAAGGACTGGAGGACCTTGTGTTTGTTACATGGTCCTATATCAGCCCAGGGTTAGTATACACATTAAGTAACAAAAAGCCCATTTATTATGAGACAGAAATTATAGGTTTTTTTCATACCCTACATTTGATTTAAGTATTCCCCCCGGCCCCAACAGCTTTCAAAGTGCATTTGAACAAAGATTAAATTAAATACAGCTTTTGCATTCTTTCCTCAGGTTTCTACCCACACACACCTATACTCAAGGTAGTGTGATCAACGGGATTGATTAATAGGGATTGACAGCCGCAATCATGCCAGTGGTGGAATTGGTATTATTTTCCCCTTAAGTATGGCAGCATTAAATCTTTTAAGGGAAGGTATCAGAGCTGTCAACTGTGGTAATGCCACAATGATCCCAACTTTGACAGCTGTTGGTAGCTGCTTTATTGTTTTCTAAGAAGCAGGTGATCTGAATAAATCCAGTTCTATCTTGTTCCACCCTCACTGCTGGCATGAAATTGCTCAGATGGTCTGACCCGTAAATCTTATTGTCATTCATGGACCAACTGAAGATCAGCAATATGCCATATGGAGTTATGCCCTTACTTCAGTTCACATCTACACAGTATTTATAATACACTATTATTTTGCCTTCCCATATGTCCATCCACTTGTTAGTCTCTTGTTACGCTGTTCGCCAAATTGGCTTTTCAAAGGTACAAATACTGAAGCTGCAGGATCTGCCCTCGTTTTGACTCTAGCCAGATCAATCAGGGCAATTCAAAGCAGCTTTTATCCCAGTGTAACAATCACATGTGTAATTCAATTGCTTTGCCTCTTTGACCACCTAGGACGTGTTTTTTGTCTGTGGTTATCGGGGGGAAAAAACTTTTGAAAGCCACTAAGACGTGTTTCTTGGTCATTCTCAGCAT
Organism: Terrapene triunguis; assembly: GCF_002925995.2. NCBI lineage: Eukaryota > Metazoa > Chordata > Testudines > Emydidae > Terrapene > Terrapene triunguis. Next base: position 2,542,394 of record NW_020664753.1, on the reverse strand, counting down.
AGTACTGAGTGTTTAGATTCCCACTGTTTGCTTCTTTCATCTGCTACTCAACAAGTCTTCAAGAAAAGGGGAAGCACAATTTAAAGGGACACCAACAACTTAAAAATCATGCTTTGTACACAAACAAATGCCTTTCCCTATGGTACGAACAACATCTTTGATTATTAAAAGGTGAAGTTTAAAAGTCTACTCCATTTGTCATTTTGTATACTTCTTGCATTTCTCTCAGTTTGCAGAATGAAAAGCAAAGAAAGTCAGTTTAATTTTTATTTATAGTCAATTTCACTTAAAGATTCTTAGTATGCAATTTTGACTTTGGGGAAGGGAATACTCATTTGTTTTAGTTGTTTCCACCAGAATTTTTGTTTTAAGCCCTGAGAACATTTCTGAGGGGCGTAGACTTTATAAAATCTTGTCTTGCCCTTGAATTTTAGGGTAAAATTTAAATTGAAAACATCCCTTTAAAGTTTAGTCACTCTAGAATAAAACAATCTGTTGGTATATCTGTATAATCTGTATAAATATAATTAAAAAACCAACCAAAATGCTACTTTTAAGAAATTAACAACTGAGAATAATGTAATTTTGTTTGGGTCTCTATAAATAAATGGGCCAAATTCATCTCTATTTTATCTTCATTGATGTCAATGGGTTTTTACTGAGGGTACATTTATTTTATATGCACAGCATGTCTACATTCATCTTCACTTTCTATAAACTGCTTTTTAACAAATAAAATGTCATTGATATTTCTGTTTGAAAGCACAAATAGGCAGGTCAAAAGAACACAAATGGTGACTCAATATTATCTACTAACCCCAAAGAAAAAGAGAACAGGTAACTGTTAAAAATAAAATGAACACGTCAACTTACAAAGCATGAGATATTTGAGACTGGACGCATAAGCTGTTTCACAGAATCAATTTAACTGAACGGAAGCCCGAATTCAAAGCCCAATGAAATCAATGGGAGGTCTCAGCCATTTGACCTTTGTGGGTCCTAAGTTAATGTTAAGAAGTTAATTCTTGGGAAACTTTAGTGAACAGTGATTTAAGGGAACAAGAACCCTCCAGCTGGCAGCATCTGAACCTTGCTCCCTAAAAATTCAAATCAAAATATACAATCGGAGCCTGATCCAAAGTCTACTGAGATGAATGGGTTGCTTTAAATTGATTAATTCATGGATCAGATACCAAAATCGTTTTGGGTGTAATCATTTTACAAGGAAGGAGCTGATCCAAAGAGGTGCTGAACATCTGCTGTTCACGTTGCCTAGGCATGGCGTCAGGATCGGGCCCATAGCGTGCGGTTTCAAGGAACCACAATCTATGCGAATCAGTGTTTGCCAAAAGCTTCCTTGCACTGCATCGCTTCATGCTGACTGTGGGCTGAACACACCATGGCTCATTAAAACCCTCCCCGCTGTCCCTGCAATTGCACTGATTACCCCGTAGCGTTAGGGTTAGAAATTAGTGGAGCAGTGAAACTCCTTGTCACTTCAACCAAGTACGCCTGGATTTCAGGCAGGATTGGAATAACTCTTACTAAAGAAAACTGCTACATTCACGGCTGGGGCTTTGATTCTGTGTTTAAAGGACAGAAAAGCTTATCAAACATAAAGGGAAATGCGAGAGGTTTAAAATAGCTGCAACTTGGTTGCTGATTGCGCTTTTGATAATTTTTTTTGCATTTTCAGTTTTTATGTCTCAACTTGGAGCATTAAAAATAATCACCACAAATGGTTTGGGGTTTTTTAACCCTGTCCACCCAGAGGTTGGGTGTTTTAAATACCTCCTAACATAAGAAGTATTTTCTCCTGGATAATGATTTTCTGATGGTTGGGGAGGTGGCTCCCAGCCATTGCAATCTGCCAATTATGAAATGGTATGATAAACAGAAGTGGACCGGAATGAGGTAATTTTAAACACCAACGCTAAAGTAGGTGCTGATATCTAACAAGGAAGATGTGATCCTGCTCTGCCCCCCCCCCCATTTGAAAAATAAATCCATTTCACCGCTTTCTTAACTGTTTATTCTCATCTTGGGCCTCTTCCTAAGTGAACAGAACTGGTTTCACAGAACACAAGCGGGGATAACGGCAGGTCCCTATCTCAGAGGGGTGCTGTGAGGATAAGTACCTTAAAGATTGCGAGGAGCTCAGATACTACAGTAGAGGGAAACCATAGAAGCACCTAAGGTAGATTCAAATAGAAAAATGAAAGATGGTGAATGTCCAGTGCCTACCAGCTCGCAGGTGATCTGTAAGGGAATGTGAGCATTTCCACCCAACACATTATTATTGGTCATCTACATTACAGCCGCACCTATTTGCCACGACTGAGAGCAGGGCTCTGGCTAACACATTTCAAAATACACCCAATCGTCCTAGTCTAGACACGCCCTAGATAGTAAGAGACAGTCCTGCCTTATAATTAAGGCGCCAGTTCAGGAAAGCATCCGTGTTCTGGGTAGCACATGCTTAAGTGCTTTCCCGAGTCAGGAGCTAAAGAGATAAAGGGTGGGGGAAGAATTATCTCCCGTCTACAGAGAGATAAAATTGACTGGCCCGAGGGCTGTTGCAATGCTGGAAACTGGACCCAGCTCGCCTGAGGCCCACTCCACAGAACCTAGAGGACGGCTTGGCTTCCCCATTTGCTGTTCATGGAGCCCTGCTGATGAGGTCACGTGCTGCTGCTCCATTTACTAACATCAAAGGAGCAGTCATTTTCCTCCTTGTGCCTCACACCATCAAACAGGATTCTGAAAACACAGGGCCCAATGCTGCCTTCAGTGACTGAGGATCAGGCCCAGCGGGAAGCTCCTTGGCCAATGGAGATCAACAGGAAAGTAAAGCAGCAAAACAGCCAGGAAGAGTCCAACTAACTAAGGGTACGTCTATACTTACCTCCGGGTTCGGCGGTAAGCAATCGATCTTCTGGGATCGATTTATCGCGTCTTGTCTAGACGCGATAAATCGATCCCAGAAGTGCTCGCCGTCGACACTGGTACTCCTGCTCCGCAAGAGGAGTACGCGGAGTCGACGGGGGAGCCTGCCTGCTGCGTGTGGACCCGCGGTAAGTACCTTGTAGTTCGAACTAAGATACTTCGACTTCAGCTACGTTATTCACGTAGCTGAAGTTGCATATCTTAGTTCGAACTGGGGGGTTAGTGTGGACCAGCCCTAAATAAATAAAACTGGGCCCAGGTACAGCTAAGTATCATTTGGAGATTCAGGCCCAGTTTCTCTAGACTCATCATCTGACCTCCTGTACATCACAGGCCCCAGAACCTCACCCACCACACCTGTAACAGACCCCTAACCTCTGGCTGAGTTACTAAAGATCTCAAATCATGACTTAAAGACTTCCAGTGACAGAGAATCCACCATTTACTCTAGTTCATACCAACAAGTGTCACGTGCCCTGTGCTGCAGAGGAAGGCGAAAAGCCCCCAGTGTCTCTGCCAATCTGACCTGGGGGGAAATTCCTTCCTGATCCCAAATACTGTATGCCAATCAGTTAGACCTGGAGCATGTGGGCCAGATCCACTGGCCAGACACCTGGGAAAGAATTCTCTGTTGTCACTCAGAGCCCTCCCCATCTAGTATCCCATCTCCGGCAACTGGAGATATTTGCTAATAACATTCATGGATGGGCCATGTGCCATAGTAGGCAACCTCATTGTACTGTCCCCAACATAAACTTATCAAGCTGTCTTAAAACAAATTAGGTTTTTTGCCCCCACTGCTCCCCTTGGAAACATGTTCCAGAACTTCACTGCTCTGATGGTTAGAAACCTCTTATCTAGAGCTTTTCACCAGTAGATCTCAAACTGCTTCACAAAGGAGGTCGATAGCATTATCCCCATTTTACATACTGGGAAGCTGAGGCACAGAGTCGTGAAGTGATTGGCTCAAGATCTCTCCCACAGGGAATAAAACCCAGATTGTCTAAGTCCCACTCCCCTGCTCTAGCCACTAGGCCACGCTACACTTTGAAAGCCTCAACTGGAAGGCAACACAGAAATGCAAACAAAAACCAGACAGCATTTGTCACCAACCCAGGCTATAGATATGACCTCAGATCACACCATTCTATAAGTTTTACAGAGTCTGGATGCAAAACTGGCCAGGCAAGTTTTAGGGACTTGCAACCCCAGCAGTGTATTGAAAAAGACACCCACAGGCTAGCCTTGCCGATGTAAACGGAACTCAGTTTCTGCGGGATTGTCATTCTAAACGAAGGGTCTTTTTCGCATTTGGGAATGTGTGCATGTGTAACATGAATGCAGGTGTAATTGTGCACCTAATTTGCACGTGCAATTACTATGACTATGCATCTGTGCTGGGTACTTTGTGTGAGCAGTGAGATGCATAACTGGCCATATGCCTGTGCCAATACCTAATTTGCATGTGGTACGCAGATGCACATGCATTTATGAGTCTAGCTTTGTTAAAAATCAGGCCCCGGAGTGTCTTGTTTTATAGGCCTGCTCCAAAGCCCGCTATAGTCAAGTGGTGCGGAGTGGGAGTGTCTTTCTATTCATATCAATGGGCTCAGGATCAGACCCACTATTGCTGGTGTGTGCTGCACTAAAGAATGCAGGCGTAAGATTGTACAGTTGCAGTGCAGGCCTGCTGGGACCCAATGAGCTACTGGGGGTTCTCGATGCTAGCAGACGTTTTAAAGTGTGTGGGGGGGTCTAGTTAATAAGGGACCGTCCTACTCCACAGCCCAGCTGTTTGGGGGCATTCAGACTCCGGTCTGCTGGCTCCTCATAGTGAGGCCCGTTGGGTATTATAAAGATCACTGCGCTAGCAGAGGTTTAAAAAGACAGACCGTGGTTCCTCGCTGTTTACATGCCCCTTCTGCGAAGTAACCGAGTGCCTCACAAGCATTCTCAATGGGATGATCTTCTCGGCGCTCCTGGGATATTTTATTATCCCAGTTCCGCAAGGGAGGATGGAGGCGTGAAGTGAAGGTCACACAGGGAGTCTGTGGCTGACCCAGGCACTGAACTGGGGTCTCTAAGCACACCGCCTCACCCACAAGTTCCTCCCTTCCGGCTCATGCTTTGGGGTAGTGCGTACAGTATAGCCGTGCTGGGCCCAGCTAGCAGTGTAGACGGTGCGGCACGGCCTAGGAGAGTAGGGTGCCCTAAGCCTCTGAATCCGAAGACAAATATCCTACATGGGCTCTGTACACGCCCAAGCAGTGCCTCCCACAGCTATGATGCTATTTTTGAGCTATTCCCCGCTGCCTGCCCCTGGCAGAGCCACTCACTGCCGTGTGTAGCCACACACCGCAGTGACAAATGTGGATGCAGCCTGCCTTCCCCTGGGGTGTACTGCTGTCAGCGTAGATGCAGCCCTGGGTCTGTTCTCTCGCCCTAGAATGCAGGCAGCAGGTTCAGCCGTGAGCTGTTATTACGAAGAGTGCTTTTGGGCTCTGGAGCTGACTAGCCCCAGATATACCCAGGACAGATAGATGCTGCCAAGCCTACTTGTGGATTCCTTTTCTAAGTCAGAAATCATACGAGAGGGCCTGAGAGAAGTGGTGCCAGAGTGGGAGCTCCCTGCAGGACAGGAAACCCCTTAGGTCACAGATGAGATGTTTCTAGCTGTGAGCGCAGCACATCTGCACAGCTGTGGCAGCACTTGGGCAACTGGCCATGCGCTGTGTATCTTTGTTTCCCACGGTGCCTGTTACAGCTGAGCCCAGCACTACAGACATCGGTCACCACTGCGAAAAGTTACCTGGGCTCCACACGCTCATTGGAACTGACAATGTGAGATCACCTATCGTGGCAGGCGGCGTCTCCTGTCTCTTTAATTTTTCAGCAGCTTATGAAAGTAATTGGCTCCGCAAAGGTTATGGTAAGAAAGCAAGCCCCAGATCCAGGCAGAGATCTCTGATGAATGTGGTCTGAAAGAGGCAAACTCTGCAGTTCCAGCACCTTGTGTAGCTCTGCCAATCGCTACTGGGGCGGCTACAGCGTGTCGCCCAGCAAGGGGCAGGAAATCCGGCTCCAATCCCATTAGAGGCCATTCCTGGGACTTAAAAAGAGCTAATTAGAATGAGCTCCAAACAGCACTGTCCTGCAGGCAGCCAGCAAGGCCTGACAGGCATGTGCTGCCACCAGACACAGGCTGGATCCAACCTGCTGACCACCTTTGGGTAGCAGCCTGGAAATAATTATTAGCAATTAATAATCCTTTGTCTTTCTATAGCAGCTTTCACCTGATGGGTCCTAAGTGCCTGATAGCGATTAACTAAATAAGCTTGCCACCATCCCGTAACCATTTTACAGGTGGGGAAACTATGGCACAGAGCAGTTAAAGCCAGCAAAAGCAACTGCCCAATTGGCCTGAGTCCCTGAAATGCTCTGCACGCACCACTCCATCCAAGTCAGTGGGGGGCTTGGCCCCTTTGTAACCCACTCCTTGGTGGACAGAGTCAGGGACCCAGCTAGTGACACTCACAAGATCTCAGGCCACTGTTTAAAATACTGGCCTCAAGTTCACACAGGGAGTCAATGGCTAAGTTCTGAATGGGACCCAGGAGTCCTGGCTGCCAGTTACTATATTCCTAGCCCGCCAGCCTTTGATGCCTGTGAAGTGTTCCTCTGATTTTGAGGAATGATAAAAATCCAGGCTAAATTCAGCTTTCAGGTTCTCCTGTGAAGTCAGTTGCTAACTCCTTTCCCCTGGGATGAACCTTGAATATGCAAACTGCTGGCTAATGCTGGGGAAGGCTCACTGACTCACAGCAGAAGACACTGGGGTCACCCCAGGTGTAAGTGAGGGCAGGATGCGGCCAGTCTGGTGTAAGAGTTCACCTCCTTGCAGGTAATTTTCAGAGACAAAAATAAGATCATTTTCTAAAAGCTTCAAGTAAACCAGAGCCATTCGGCTGGGGAAAAAGAATGCCTCTTTTTTTTCAGCCGAGGTTTTTGGTAAACCGAGCTGCGGAGAATTTCCTGGCACAGTATGTGCTGAACTGCAAACCAGAGTGGATTTGCTGAAAGCAGCAACTAAGCCGGCCCTTGGACGGGGCAGCTCGCCATCATCCCAGAGCGAAAGGGGTGGGGAGCCAACATCTGTAACATCCCCAGCTCAGGAACGCAGACCCATGATGCCAGCACAGTTGTTAAGGGTTCATGGCTGGCTCCTCCCCTACCCAGGGGCTGCTGGGAGCTGATGTGACCCCTGGTGCAGGCTAGGGCAGCCCCCAAGGTTGCTCTAATTTACCCCCCTCCTGCAATGACCTGTATGGCACCAGATGCAGGAGAGCGGGGGCAGGGAACAGTACTGTTCTCCAACTACTTGCCCCTCCAGCCCCACCCACTCTGATCTCCTCCAGGAGGGGGCAGGGACGTCAGAGTTACCATTGCTGGCTCTGCAGGTCCCATGGGAAGCCGCCTGCAGCGGGACCCCTTTCCACCAGCTGCCCCATCCCAAAGGAGACCAGTGGATTCCTCTGAGGGGACTGGATTCTCCTGCACCTTGGGGCATCCTGGACACTTGTGCAAAGCCCATAGGAGATCCCCCTCCTCTCCCGCCTTGCACCAGTCGTGATGTTTCACACCCACTTCACACTGGTGTAGACGAGTACACAAGGAGCAAGAAAGATCAGACCCGTGGGGCTGCTCTGAATGCTCCTCCTGCAGACCGAGAGCAGTAGGTGTGAATTGCAGGGGAGACAGTGCTCTATGTCTTTGCTGACATTAATGTAACACCCCCCCACTCATGCTCTCCAAGGGCAGGGGTGTCCTTCTCTCCATGATATAGGTGGGGACAGGGCCAGTGCAAGGATGTTTCACATCCTAGGCAAAACTTCCGCCTTGCGCCCTCCCCGAGTCCTGCGGCAGCTCCCCACCGCCCCCCCCCCCCGCGGCGCCCCCCCCCCCCCCCGCCGCCCCCCCCTCCCCGGCCCAGGGAGCTGTGCAGCAGCTCCCCACCCCAGCTCACCTCTGCTCCTCCCCCTCCCTGAGCACGCCGTCGCTGCTCCACTTCTCCCGCCTCCCAGGCTTGCGGCACCAATCAGCTGTTTGGCGCCGCAAGCCTGGGAGGGAGAGAAGCAGAGCAGGGCGGCGTGCTCAGGAGAGGAGGCAGAGCAGAGGTGAGCTGGGGTGGGGAGCGGGTCCCCTGTGTGCCGCGCCCCCCCCCCCCCTACCTGCTGCAGCTGGCCCTCCCCGTGCCCCCCTGCCCTAGCTCACCTCCACTCCACCGCCGCCCCAGAGCGCGCTTTTGTCTGCCCCCAACCACATGGTGCCCTAGGCAGCCACCTAGTTTGCCTAGTGGTTGCACTGGCCCTGGGTGGGGAAACTGAGGCACAGAGCAAGCCGCCCATGGCCAAACAGCAAATCAATGACAGTGAGGAATAGGACCCAAGCACCCTGACTCTGATCCCTATCTGCAGGGCCATGCCGCCTCCTCATTGACAAGGCCAGCTGGCACTCCCAGCTGTGTGGATCAGAAGGATCTCCATCCCCAGGGCTGTCAAGCCGGCACCTTTCGCCAGCACTAAAATAACGTAACTACAAACCCAGTAGCAGGGCCCCTCTGTGGCCAGACTGCTGAGGAGAGCTCCGGAGTGATCCTAAACCACACACACTCTGTTCCCTCCTCTGCCTCTAGAGAACCACCCACAACCAACGGCCTGCCTGGTAATGAGGGGTTGACACCATGCATGTGTTTCCCCCTTGCTGTCTGATCCCTAGGGAAGAGGAGCTCCTGGCAGGGAACTCAGGTGAGCAGTGCATTCAGCAATGGATGCTTCAGGCAGAGGGGCCCTCAGTTCCCACCTGTGAAATGGGGATAGTTCTTCCTTTCTGCCACATCTTTGGCTGCCTCCTCTATATTGACTGTGAACTCCGCGGGGCAAGGGATCTCTCTCCTTCCGAAGAAGAGGCTAAGCTGGTGGACCTGGGCTTAGCTCCATTTTGCTATGACCATTCCCACCAGCTGAGGAGCCGCTCCATGTGTTCGCACAGCACCTGGCACAATGAGGCCCTGATCTCGGCAGGAGCCTTTAGGTGCTACTGGAATACAGGGATGTTTTATAATCATTCATCTTCCCAAGCAGCAAACTTGGTTTTTTGCCACTGTGGTAACTCCAGGACTGTGCCACTCTGCTCACTGATCTTAGGAGAGGAGGGATAAATTCATCCCCGGTCTAAGTCTGTGGAGTTACAGCAGGGATTGGTTTGACTCAGTGCCATTGGATCACCCAGCACCAGGATTTTTCTTAAGAAGAAGCTGATTCCTCTTGGGACGCTTCGAAACCTGTTCAGTACCGAGAGGCCAGGGCTGATTCCCACAGACGTGTTCTATTGCTATGGCTACAGAGGGCCAGCCTAGAGCCACCGCTTTGGAACCATATTGAGGAATGGGGCTGTGGGGCGGGGCTCCCACCACCCCAGGGATCCTTGGCAGGGGATCTGAGAGCGCAGGTGGGGGGGGCACCAGGCTGCTTGAGGAGGGTGCAGGGGAATGGGGGGGGGCAGAGGGAAAGTGTCAGCGGTAGGATATTGTAAAGGGAAAGGGAAGGGAAAATGGGGGGGCAGGTGACTGTAGGGACTGGGCCAGATGGGGAGACTGGATAGTGTGGAAGGAGGAGAGTGGAGAGGCATCTGGGTTCTCAGAGGAGGCGGCAAGTCCCCTCCCAGCAGCCAGCGGGGCGCTCTGTATTTCTGCTTCAGCTGTCACCTTGAATTTGTCCCTAAAGATGCTCACGCACGCTTTGATGTCGGCAGCTTCCCCAAACAAGGCTCAAAAGAGACCAGGCAAATAAATCTACCTCCCACAGATTTTTAATTTTAAAAAAATCACATGGGTGGTAAGCCGATCTCGTGACCCAACTCATGATTTCTGAATGCCTGGGGCTGGCGATCCGGTAATTGCTTGGCGGTTCCGGCTTTGCCAGAACAGGGAGGAGAGGAAGAGGGCCACATGGATGGGATAGTGAACAGGCCAACCAGGGGTGATGCCTAATATGCTCCCCTCGGGTACGTCTACAAAGCCAGCGGCAGCGAGCCGCCAACCCAGCTCAACAGACTCAGGCTTAAGGGGCTCGCACATCGGCGCTAAACACAGCTGTGTAGACAGCACTTTTAAGCTGAGGCTCAGGTTGGAGCCTGGCTCTGACTCTTGCCCCCTCCCTAGGCCTCAGAGCCCAAGCTGCAATGTCTACACAGCTAAGCACGAGCCCGGCAAGATCAAGTCTGTTCACCCGGGCACCCTCTGTGCCGTGGGAGTTGTAAGACAAGCCACAAAAAAGCCATGGACTCATTAAAACATGCAGTGTATTTTCCAGGCTGCGGGGGGGGGGGGGGGGGGGGGGGGGGGGGGGGGGCGGAGAGGAGGGAATCAACGTTTCTTTTTTAAAACTTTTTGTAGCTTTTCATGAAAACGCTGAAACATTTTTTATGTTTTCAATTTTTCGACAAAAACCTGAAAAAAGTGGGTGAAAATGGAAATTTCCTCGAGAAAATTTCTGTTGAGTCAAAAAGCCATTTTTCATAACACCTCCTCCCCTCCTCCCCCGCAAAAAAAAGAACATTTTTTTACTCTCTCAAGTTTCCCAAGAATGGCAGTTCCCAACTTGCGCTGATGTACCCACGCTAGCTCCGCTGGAGCTAGCACACTACAAATAGCAGCGTCGCTGGGATAGTACAGGCAGTGGCTGGGGCTAGCCAGCCGAGTACATACCCAGGGGCTCAGGCTGCACTGTACTCAGACCAGGGGCGCCAGAACAGGGGGGCCCAGGGAGTCATGGCCCCATCACTTTTTACCGGCCGTAAGGGCAAGCAACTGGGGGAGAGGGGGTGAAAAGGACTGAGTGGGGGATGGGGTCTTGGGGGGAAGAGGTGGTGCAGGGCATGGCCTCAGGGGAAGAGGTGGTGCAGGGCAGGGACTCAGGGGAAGGGGTGGCGTGGAGGGGCAGGAACACAGTTCGGGCACTAGTGACTCCCCCACTTTTAAGGAGCTTCCGTCGCCCCAACTCAGACAGCTGGCCGAAGCTGCCGCCTGTGCTCCCCCCAGCTCCACGGCTAGCTTTAGTGCACTAGGAGAAGCAGTGCTGCCGTGGGTATGTCTACGGGAGCTGGGAATTACACACTCGGCTCCAAGTGCAGACAAAGCCTACGAGGAATAATGGACCTGGAAAATTGGAAAACCACATTTGTTTTGCTCAACAAAAGAACCACACAAGGTCACAAAACACCCCCCAACAGAACCCTACAATTTCAATTAAAAGAAGGATTTGGGGGGGAGGAGGGGGAAATTTGGCTGCTTTTTGAAAGTTTAAAACAAAACGCAAAACACTTTCCTTTTTGAATTAAAAAATATCCCCGTGTTTCACACACCCCAGTGGCCAGAAACTCATGCCTCGTGCATTCAGTTAGATCTTTGACGGACAGAAACCTTCAATCTTCCTTCAAAGTCCAAGCTGGTTTTGTGCATTCAAGACACAACATCATGATTCAAGCTGCTCACAAAACACAGCATTACCAACCCCAAGCATCCCAAAATCACAAGGCTGGCTAAAAAAATCATGAAATTTTTTTAAACCAATAATCAATGTCGTGTTCTTTTTCCCTGCTGGGTATTGAGCTGGTAGGGCTCGTGTTTTCAAGCTTTAATCTGCTACCACAAAGGCTAGAAATTTATTCTTTTTTTTTTAAACAAGAAAACCAAGATTCTCGCATAATCACTTGACTCCAGGAGCTGAGGCTTAAAGAAAAACACCAAATATCGTGAGACTCAGGATAAAGCCATGAGAGTTGGAAACATGGCAAAATGCGGGGCAGGAGGGAGCAGGGATCTGTCAAAATTCTTGTGAAAAATTCCAAATTTAGAAAATTCAGACCAGCTCTAACCGTGATGCCTGGTAAGCCATCACGAGCTGGGGGAGCATGAAATGAGAACATCGGTTTAGCACTGTCAGCGTGCATACGAGTGAGAGAATGACCATGTCTCCCTCTAGAGGCTGGCTCAGGGTAGGTTAAGAGCCTGCTACTGACTCACATCTAATTGTGTCATTCCTTTAGTTTGCGTGGTAGAGGTTTACACAACGTCTATCAACATGAAAAGTCCTGCAACGCTGTAAGCTCTTCAGGTCAGGGGCTGGGTGTATATTTTTGCATGGGACCTCCATCTCAGTCGGGGGCTCGTAGGAACTACTGGAATACAAATAATATACAACAATATTGCTCCCTGCAATGCTGGCTCTTGCAATGAAATAAAAGGACTGAGATGCAACTTCCGCCAGTGCCTTTTTCGGAAAACAGACCCATGCCCAGTCATTTTCTTGTTTCCCTTTCAACATTCTTCAGTGATAGTTAATTTCACAGCCCATAGAACAGAGATGATCCTTATTCTTCCACTGAATGTAACTCAATGAGATTCTTTCCAGCCTATTTCCCCAGATGCACGGTTGATTTTCTAATGTTCCCCCAAATACAGCAATCCTTCAGCTCGCTCCATTTTAAATAGTCTCTTTGCTGGTTTCTTTTCCTTCTGCACACAGCAGGGTTGTAGGCAAGTAACTGAGAATCCCTGTTTTGAGTCAGCCCCTTGCATGTTTCTTGACTGCTCTGACAGTGGCAGGACTGTGCTCTGCATGGATAGAAACCTACCAGCAGCACAAGTGAAGGTGGAGGATAGAATCCTACCATACAATGTGCCTGCTATCAAAATACAGCTGGGCCTCAATGGTCTATTCAGAAGCCCAGGGCCGTGCTTAAGAAGTAAATAAGTGACTCTAGTGCAGCTGCCTAAGGAAACGCAGCCTGGTAAACCAGTTAAAAGGCAATTTTACAGAGCAACGTAGGAAGCTGAGTTTCATTTATGGCACAAAGGAAAAATGGAGAACGCTGAAGACTAAATACTGATGCGGGAGAACTCAGCTGTTCCTGGTCCAGGGCACAGCAGCATCTTGCTATGAGCAGGAGGGATGCACCTAATTGGCTTTAAAAGAAAATCGGAGCCACCTTTTCTGTCGATTACTAAGGGTGAAATTCACCCATGTGTGGAAGCCCAGCATGAGGCCACTTCAGCCCCTGTGACAGGCACTTGCGGATTACTATTGCACTGGATGTAACTCTGCTGCAGGATTCGGCAACTCCCACCCAGACACTCCCACTGAGAGCCGGGGGGGGCGCTGGCCCGAGAGGGGCACAGAAACAGGGAGAAATAGCTTCACAGTCTTCTCCTCGCAGCCCATCTAAAGCTCCATTGCACAAATCCAGATCAGAGGGTGGGAGGGCCCAGGCGAGGAGCAGCCAGTGTCTGGGCAGTGGTTCCCCTCAGAAGATCCCTGCCAGAGCCGGTATTACTGTACCAGGGCCTGATGGTGCCTGGATCCTGACTAAACTGCTGCCAAGGAAACCAGGAGGCAGTATGCAGGCACAGGGCACTTGTGTCAACAGCCTGGGCTGGTGGCAAGATCTGGGTATGGGAACTCCCTGTCACTTCCACAAGAAGGAAAACCCATGAGTGCAAACATCCCCTGTGTGGATCATTCCTGCAGAGGCCTGCTTGCCTTACAGAAAAGTCCTACAGAATGTAACGGGTGAAACCAACAGGGTCCTTCAGAAATTATACTCTATAAATCCTATAGTGCCAGATCTTCAGCTGGTGTATATTGGCATAGCTGTGATTCACACCCGCTGAGGATCTGGCCCATGGAACTGAACAAAGCAGGAGATCCTCTCTCTAGAGTTTTAAAGGCCACTTATGGATTGTAGCAGAGAACTATAGCCCAGCACTATAATCCCACAGGAAGGTTATTCTCTGTTCAATTCTAGGGAATTTTCCCAGAAGGGTGGGACCCTGTGTGATTTATGATTTCTCTTACCTGTCATTTAATTCTGCTATTGAATGAGTAAAACATTTTGTGAGCCATTGGTATGCAGGATCCACTATCTATTAACACTTACTATTCTGCATTAAACTAGAACACAACAATCTATTCGAGTGCACAAATGAAAAAGCCCAACCCCTGATTCCAGTGCATCTCTGCTTACGGAAGTGAAGGCAAGAAACAGCATCATGGAGAAGTAACATCAGTCAAGAGATGAATCGGCTTCTTCAAATGACCCAGTCTCTACCTGCCTCTGCTCAAAGGACAGCACCAGAGAGACAGTGATTGACCATTAGGGGCAATGCTTTTAAACAGATGCCACTGCAAACATTTTAGCTCATCGTTAAACCTCAGGAACTAGTGACGGATTTTACCCTCAGGGTAATCCAGAGAGAGACAAGCTCTCAAGAAGAGGGAAAAAATGAGCATTACTGCCGACAACAAAGAATCGACATGACAGTGCGTCCATGACAACTTACCTTATCCCCTGGCTGTGGTCTCATAAGAGAGACTTGATCGTAGCCTCGTCGAACCAGAGCCCACAACGCATCAAGTTTGCCCTGGAATCAAACATACGTGACATGACCAACAATGCTTGAGAGAACAATGTGAAATTAAACGACAGTCGACTTGCTGTGATATTACTGTGTGTTTAACCGTCGGCACACAGGCTGGCCCCGAGGCCGCTGCTCTTTGTATACTCATTATTATCTGTCTGTGTATTTATAGCATGCCCATCAATGTAATACTGAGTGCCTAGGGGAACCAGCCATTGCACACAATGGAACAAATCCATCCGACTGGAGTTACATCAAGGATGCATCTGGTTTAATATGAACAATTAACATAGATCAGCAGGTGCAGTTAGGTGAACGGGGTTAGACAGCATTAAGAAAAGACTTGACGAAGAACCAAAGAAGCTTGTGGAAGTCTAATGATGGGTGGACCCATAAAGGAGAAGAGAACAGACTTGGCATAGATAAGCATCCAAAAGACGATCGCTTATTCAATTTTCATAACACTTTAAAATTCACTGGCCGTTCCCGTCGAGGATTTCAGTGTATGACACGGATATCGGTGAACCAACCCTGGGAGTTAAAGATGCATTATCATCAGCAGCATCAACTGAGACAGGTTAAGATTTTAAAAGTGTTTAGAAACCTAGAGATGCAGACAGGCACCTGACTCCCACTGATTTCAATGGTGCTTTTGAAAAGCCTTCTAGGTATCTTTCTGCACCGTTAGGTGCCTGAAGACCTTTAAAAATCTGACCCTAACTGGCTTTGCCAAGGCGCATACTGCATCTTTGGCACAGCTGGGCAGGAAGAGAGCTGAAATCTGTGAGTCCCAGTCCAGGGCCGTAACTACACGGCCGTCTTTCCCACCTCCTCTACATCGTCTGCCCCCTCTTGGGTGTGCATCGCCGAGCCGGTGCTGTCCTGAGAACAGATTCTGGGATTTCATGCTGGAATCCAATCAGTGCAGAGGGGCAAAGACGTTACCCAAGCCTTTGTTGCCTAGTGAGATGTCTAGTCTCAGAAATGGGGACCCCTACAATAGTTCTCCCACCCCACAGCCAACCATGAGAAATGTTGTGCTCAGGAACCTGTCCGTGGTAACATGCCTGGTAACATAAACAACCCATGCTTTAAAGCTGATGTGCAGACACATTACCTTGATTGGAGTGTACCACTTCCTCTGGGAAGGTGGCTTCCTCACATTGTGTTTCTTTGGCTTGGGCTCCCACGGCTCATACTCCTGCTCTGGCAATTTGATGACGGCGTTTTTGGGCTTCTCTAATTTGGCCCCTTCCTCCGTTGATCCTTTGTCTCCCCACCTCACCTGAAGTAGTAAGAGCACATTGTGGATGCAGAAGCTTCGGTGAGCAGTGCTGGCATACATCTTAACTAGACACGTCTATTATTTAATCTAGTTTCTATCAGTGTTTGTGAAACATGCACCCATTGCTCATGCCTCTGGGAGAACTGACCTTCTTGAAAGCAAAATTACTGTCACAACAATCCATCATGACATGCAGCCACTAACTAGTGAGGAAGGAAAATCCCCTAATTAATTACCAACAATCACCATAAAGAAGAAACTCCAAAAAATCAATTCCCCACCCAATTTCCCAGCCAGCTGTTTAGCCAGCAGGTGCCTCCCATCCAAATCTTTACTTGGGTGAAACCTAGGGCAGTCAGATGCATCTTGCACTAGACCCTGAAGGTCATCAGTCATGGTCTATCAAGGTTCCAGAGTCAAAGATCTTGCACTGAAAACAGCCCAGCAGCAATCTGCCAGAGTCTGCATCTTCTGTCAACACAAATGCCACGAATGGTCTCCCATGGCAGGGGAGTAGCTAATGTTCCTGAGTGGTCTCCACCAATAGCCCCAAGAGGGCACTGCAGCCCTCCAGCTTAGAGGTGACAAAAGTATCCAGGAATGAGGAAGAGCCCTGAAGGGTTCTTTTGAGCAGTGGCTCTCAGACTTGGTGGGCAGTTAGTCGTAGTTCACTAGACTAGGTTCCTCAGCAAAGGTCTCTCCATAAGTGCGTAGGAGAGGGCTGGATTTCTCCTAATAATACATCTCAATTCATGTCAATAATGGAAGATTACCTTTTTTAAATCTCAGGAAAAACTTCCTAACTGTACGAACAGTAGTCTAGTGGAACAGACTGCCTAGGGAGGTCGTGGAAGCTCCTCCACTGGAAGTTTTCAAAAGGAGGATGAAGTCCTCAAATCATGATTTAAAGACTTCAAGTTGCAGAGAATCCACCATTTACACTAGTTTAAACCTGCAAGTTTGTTTAGATACAACAAATCCCACATCTTGGCAGGTGATTAGACCAGATGACCCTTGCAGTCCCTTCTAACCCTATAGTTTTATGATTCTGCCCTTGAGTTCCAACTGACCTCAATGAGAGCTGTGTGAATGCATCCCAGGGCAGGATTTGCCCTATGCGGCTGCTTAGCCACTTGATTTCAAGAGTCAGAATCTCCCATGGCAAACTGTGCATCAGGTTTCAGTGCCTGATTGTAAAATCCTAACCCCTGAGCTAAGGAGCAATTACTTCTATTCAATTTGGCCAATTAGCGCTAGACCCTCAGCTGGTATAAATTGGCCTCACTCCATTGAAGTTATAGGACAAGACCCATTTACACCAGATGAGGATCTGATCCAATAAAGTGAAACTGTTTGGTCCTCATCCCATTCCTCAACCTGCAAATTTGCAATCGCTAATACTTCCAGACACAACTAATTGCACGATGCAAACGATGGCAGCTTGATGGCTGACTCCTGGGCTGGCAGGTGTGATTAGGTAGATGGGTCCTAATTAAAAACCAACCTCCCTATTCCATCATGATAACTCTGTAAAAAGCATTTTAAAAATGTCTTGCCGTGATTTTCAATTAAAAAGGTTCTGATTGTTTACTGCGACTCAGGAAACAAAAGCACCTGATACCTCCATCCTCTTAATTCCACCAACACCTCTGCCTCCGTAATAAGATGCGTCCACGGTTGGCCACTTTTTCTTTGGCAATCCATCTTCATCATCTGATTCCTGCGGGAAAGGAGAGTGATCGCTGTTGTTTTCATGCACACAGCATGGGATGTAAACAAGTGAACATCCTTCGGCCCTATCCCTGGCTATCTGGCTTTGTATGTTATATTTATGTGCTGACAGCAAACAAAAGCCTCTTGTCTCTGCAGCTGCAATTTCTCCTAGAGAAGCCAAAGCCGACTGTCTGTTCCCTTCTTCTCGTCTCTTCAGGCTGCTTTTATATACGGTCAAATATGCGTAAAGCTTCAAAAATCACAACTGCCTTTTAAGGGGGTAGAAGGCACAGTGGAGATGAATTGCACATTATACTGGCCTTGCTGCTATGTTCCATAGACTATGTCCAACACTTCACCAAATGAAACCCTTTCTTAGCTGTGCTTTGGGAACTGTAAGTTGCTAACAGGAGAAAAGGCACTCCCTGTGAGCTCACTAACACGCACTTCGGACCATTCTTTCCTCGCAGCTGTACCCGGCTCCTCTGCCCTGTTTGGTTCTTTGCAGCGACGGGCTCAGGCTGCAACCATTCAAATCAGGCACTGGATTTTGAACCTTCGGGGGCTTGGATCTGGCCCATCATAAAGACTGGGGCTGTTTTTTTAGCAAACCCAGCATGTGAAGGAGTCCAGATCTGGGTTCTCTTTCAGAGCCATTGTTCTTTCCTCGCTTAACCTAATTCAGTGCTGGTGAATGATCCTGCACCGACATCCCAGGAGACATGTTGCAGGGTCCTCAGCTGAGGTACATTACTGGAGCTTCATTGCCTCCAACTCAATTTACCCCACCTGCGGATCATTGAACTGATTTCAGTGGAGCTGGGCCGATTTCTACCAGCTGAAGGTCTGACCCCGACACCTGCTGCTGGTGCACAGAATGTGTATGACACAGAGAAGGGCTCAGCAAGGTCTCTCCACAGTACCCCCTCCCCCACCCTCAGGCCTCACGTTAAATTGCCACAGAGTTGCTGCTCGGGACAAATCACAGGCTCACAAAGACAGTAATGGTGGCCTTTGGCAACCTCAAAATGGCAGCTGTGGTTCCCTCCTCAGATGGATGCCAAGTTACAGCAAGTTAGCAGCCAACTGCAGCCTGCTTGTGTGGGTTAGGCAGTTATTTTTGCCACGGATTAACTGTGTGTGTGCGTGTAAGGAGTGGAAACAGGCAGGATGCTCCCCCTCACCTAGATCAGGGCCCCATTGAGCACACACTCAGCGAGGAGAGCGTCCAATCGAAACGCACAAAGGGTGAGAGAGGAAGTGACATCAGTAGCAGAACCAGGCACAGAATCTCTAGGTCTCCCGAGTCCTGGGCCAGTGACCTAGCCACTAGACAACAGCCTCCACATTGCCTTGTACCTGATGATGGACTCTAACCTTTACTCCTTCCTCAGGTTAAATTCCCATTGAGAACAATGGCAATTTTGCCTGAGCCAGGACTGGAGCACTGAGCACAGCATCTGGGAATACGGTTTTTCATTTGTGCGTGATGCACAGCAGCATGGAACAAAATATAGGTCTGACCGAAAGAGTGATTCTGTAGGCATCTTGCTGGGGGTTATGCAGATATTTTTCCATGGAGGTAGAGCATCTGTGTGCATATGGACCTGAAGGCACAGATAACCCTATCCCAGGAGACAGCCTCAGAGTTGTCATTATGACTCCCACCAAGTTCCCAGCCAATGTGCTGCATTGCAGTGGCTGCAGACAGTAGAATTATGGTTTGAAAAATAAAATACTTACAGGCTCTGGGGGCGGCGGTGGCGGAGGCTCCTTGATGACCTACGACATGCAGGCAATGGAAAGAATCGGAGTTAAAGGTACATTTTATATCCCTGTCACTGCCTGTGTCCCCCTGGGCTCGGTCCTTCTCTGTCCCCCTGGGCTCACATTACAGGTTGGCGCAGAAGGATTTGATTTTTATCGGTAAACGTCAATTTCACCGCGCACACACAAACCGGTGAAAAAATATTACCATTGATAATCATTGAAATGTACAGAGAGACAAAGTGAGAACAATGCTACCTGAGAGTTTGATTTAAGGATATTTACTTTGTATATTTTGATGTGTGATGTTGACAAGTTGTGCTTTAGTGGTTATAAAGCTTTAACTATTTGAATCTCAACGTCTACTGTCATTAAAGGATTATTGTCTGGCCCCTGCCCATTGTTTGCCTCCCCTCCATTGTCTGCCCCCCCAACTTTGAAAAGTTTCCTGCATCGGTGAAAAGTTAAATTGATAAAAATAAAAGCTTAAAAATAAACATTGATATCCACTGTCATTATAAAAAATAAAAATTGAATTCTGCCAAGTCTAATTTTAGGTGGGCGCCCATCTTTGTATCTACGGTTGTCCTCTCTCTCCCAGCAGTGATGCTACAGCATTCAGCAGGCAGGGCTGGCTCCCTGCACAGTGACCTTTAGTACCACTGAACAGATCAGCTGGCAGGAGACCGCTGACAGAACAGGATAGCTGGCACCTTTCCTTTGGGACAATGGCTGGCATGCAGTGCGGTATGTGTGATCTCCGCCAGCTGGTAGAGACGGGATCGCAGAGATTCTCCTGCCTGCTGATGAACTGAGCTATCACCAGCCAGCCCTATCCATCTAGACTGGCACGTAACTGGGCCTGACTTGCTTTTCACTTCCCCTGGGCCAGCAGTCAGGAATAATGACACTGAAGCCAGTGTAGTGGCACTGTGGTCAAACTGGCGTAGATGAGTCACCAATGCTTATATACAGGGCTGCCCAGAGGATTCAGGGGGCATGGGGCAAAGCAATTTCGGGGGCCCCTTCCATAAAAAAAAGTTGCAATACTATAGAAAACTATATTCTCGTGGGGGCCCCTGTGGGGCCCGGGGCCTGGGGCAAGTTGCCCCTCCCCCCTCTGGGCAGCCCTGCTTATACACCAGATTGAATCACCCATAATATAGACTCAGATTTTCTGAGTTCAAACTTTCCCTTAACTGAACAGGTCATTTGAGTCCAACGCTACTGCGAAACATTAACCCACGAATTGAAATGTCCATCATATGAAATGCATTTCAAATGGAAGTAAGAGCATACACACACACATCCTCATCATATCTAGCGCTTTCCATCCCTAGATCTCACAGCACTCTACCAGGAAAACCAGTATCTTTAACCCCATTCCATACAGGTGGGAAATGGAGGCACGGAGAGAGGAAGTGACTTGCCCAAGTCACCCTGCAGCTTGGTGGCAGAGCTGGAAATGCAATTCACACCTTCTGGTTCCTAGTCCTATACTCTAACAAACCGACCCTGCTGCCTCACTTCAGATTCAGCAAAGCTCTTAATCACCTGCTTAACTTTCAGCATGTACTTGAGTCCCATTGACGTCAATGGGACCAGGCACAGGTTTATGTGCTTTGCTGAATCGGGGCCATACAGATACATCAGTTTATATCCCAAGATGAAGACGATTCATGCCTGCTCCTCTCATTGTCTATTGAGCATCTCTCCAGGCTTTTAACCCCAGCTTCCGGCAGAGAGCAGAAGAAACTAAGCCACGAAGATCAAAGTCCATACTCACCACCGTGCAGCACAAAGGCCAGAACCACCAAAGCAGCGCCAAGGCCAGCAACAGGAACAGAATTAAGAGTGCGATGAAAAGGATCGTCCCACTGAGCTGCAAACAAGACAATTGTTTCCAGATTACCTTAATATGACACAAGTTTGGCAGGCTAACACCAGCAGGAGACCCTATGGCTGCGCTGTTAGACCTGGAGAAGAGGAGCTGGTTTGCTTCACTACAGATTTTAATCAGATTATACAAAGAATAGAGAATTAGTGATTATTGTCATTGGGACTGGATTCTACGCTCAGGGACATGAATTAATATTTCAAGCCCTGATACAGGAACGCATCCCTCTTCAGCAAGGGCATTTATGCACATGCTTGTGTCTCATTGGCTTCAATGGCATTCAGGCAGGTGGTTAAGTGATCTGCTGAATCGGAACCCAAGGATGTGATCCTGAAGACAACATTCCCCAGTGTCTCTGGTGGGGCGTTTTGCCTGATTTCCGACTGCAGGATCGTTCTATGGATACTCAGGCATGCAGCGAGCCATGACTGACTGTATCTTCCAATCCCTTAACTGTACAAATGGGCCATTTTGCTACAATACTCTCATTCATGGGGTAATAAATTAGGCGCAGGTGACATGTTTGACATCCGTACTATGCCAATCTTTGGAACAAAGAGTTTACGTTCTTGCTTCCTGTATTCAAACTGCTTCCTGATGTAGACAATGTTCTAGCCTGGTAGGCATTTAACGCCACATTGTCAAGTGCTCAGCACCCATAATTGGGGCTACGATTTTAAAAGGGTCCAACACCCAGCGGCTCTCACTGTGACACTTGTGCAGACATGCACCCAAAGCCACTGAGCACTTCTGAAAAATCGGCCACTGGTTTTGGTGTCTATATCAGAGCCAAGCTCTTTGGATTGTGAGTTCTGAGCCCTTCTGAAAATTCTGGTCTTCATGGGTTAATCTGGAAAGTCTTGCGAAACCAATCACTAGTTGTATCCCTCTGCAGATTTTTGTAATAAAACACTCACCCTAAGTGACACCACACAGGCCCCTGTGCACTGTCTGCAGCCCAACACAACCTCTTCAAGGAACAAAGAGCCTTTTTGACAAAAAATAACCCTTGCTACAAGATGGAATGTTGCATGCTGGGATCTGTAGTTTCCATGGGCTGCATCAGGCCAGCTGGTGATGTTAAGAGCTAGCAGTAAAACTTTAGCCCTGCTGCCCTAGTGATCCTATTATCCATGCTAATGGAAACCTCCTCAAAGTCAATTACATTATATCAAAGTTTGTGTTGGATGATCTCAGTGTCATAAGGGTAACAGGGCCAACCTGCTGAAAAATTGCAAAACCTGGGAGTGAAATGGAGGAGGGGCTAGGAGCAGATTAGATAAGATTGTTAGGAAATAGGTAATATAAGACTGGAAATAGGTTGGTGGAGGGGCTGGAGAGGAAACCTCAGGAGGAAGGGGAAGAAAAGACACTTACTGTACAGAAAAGGACAGAGGAGCCAGCTGAGAATGAGGGCCGAGGAGGCCAGCTTGCTGCCGTTCCCAGCAAAGGAAACGGGAGAGAAAGGAAATGGAAGGATCCTCTAAAACGATAAAGAAAGAACTGAATGTATGAGATTCCACACAAGCCTGAAAACATATTTGCAAAGAGTGGGCCAGACCCTCAGCGGTGCAATCTGATTTCAATGGAGCTAGGCTGCTGCTCATCAGCTGAGAATCGGGCCCCTGGTCTTGCTTGTTTTTAAGCTACAAGTGACTTGGAGTGCTGGTGAAAAGTGGCAGATTGACAGCCTTGGAGATTGCAGTCCTCTGTTTACCCCAAGGCAATGGCAATGCATGCCTTCCCCAGCAGCCTGGCTGAGCTCTGACCTGCAGGGACCCCCGCTAGGGCTAAGAGTTCAATCTCCATTAGAAGCGCATGAAGCACCGGTAACCAAATGACAGTGAGTTAAAATTCACGGTCCATAACCAACCCAAAACTGGGCCTATCATTGCAAAAGGTTTTGCTGCAGCAGCCCGAGATGGCTTTGAAGGGCACGTAGGTGTAAAATGCGTGTTGTCTGGGTGTAAAATCCCCATGTCATTGCAATCCTTGCAAAGTTTGGAGGGGGTCTTGAAACCAGGTGAAATGGAAAAAATGTCCCTGCTCAATTCCAAGTGACTAAACACTGTGACTTTCCCACAGCTCTGGGATTTAATTTCCCAGCATGGTTGCTGAAAAAGTCAGACACCTCCGCCACATGGATTTCGGCACCCATTCCTTTCATGGCCTCTGCGCTGACGCTGCCACAAAGGGGCCCAATGAAGGAATACTATGTGTGATGACAGCTTTGTGACATAGCCTGTAACCATCAACCCCTTCGAATAGCCATCAGGCCGCACCGACACTGAGCAGAACTAAGGTCACCTTGACACCTATGACCTT
Organism: Terrapene triunguis; assembly: GCF_002925995.2. Lineage (NCBI taxonomy): Eukaryota > Metazoa > Chordata > Testudines > Emydidae > Terrapene > Terrapene triunguis. Next base: position 2,518,985 of record NW_020664753.1, on the reverse strand, counting down.
GGTGTAAAATGCTTGTTATCCAGCTATTATGGCAAACCTCCTGTCACTTCAACTCATGAGTCCAGATCCTAGGCTGGTGTAAACTGATGTAGCTCCACTGCCTCTCTGCTGATTTACACCAGCTGGGGATGTGGCCTATTCTCTCCCCTGAGGTGCAGTGAGCAGATCACTCATCATAGTTGGCTTCCTAGCTTGGATTATTTGATTGCTTCTAAAATTAATCTTCCCTAAAAGGTCATTTGGGGCTGTTGACTCCTGACCTGCTCCCCCATGGCAGACAGACGCCAGCCCAGCCATTTCTCTCCCCCTCTCCCATCAGTATCAGCGGCACAGAAAACTCTCCCTTGGCTGGGTGACAGAACAGCCCCTCCAGGAAAAGCTCATCCCAGCACTTGGGGCTACTGTCCCTTTATGCCCCTCCCCATACCAGGAAGGCCAACCCTCACCCCATTCCAGTGGCAAACACCACCCCCTAATAAATGGGAATGAGACAGGGCAACAGATGATGAATAGCGGTGGACTGCCAATACTTTCTGGGGGGGTTGGCTTCCTCCAGGGGTCCATGGGCCCCTCCCAGCCCAGGTCTGAGATCTGCAGTTCTCTCTTTCCTGGGGTGGGGGAAGATATTCTTGCACTTATTTATTAGTCACGATCCAGGCATGGATTGCAATCACTAATGAACTGCTCTCAGCCATCCCTCGCTGCTTTTTAGTGCACTGCCGGGATCGGCTCTGCAATCGCGACGGAGAAGAGCCCTTCCCTGGAGAGCAGCCCTTTCTTTTCAAGGTGCTTCTGGTGGCTCTGTCCCATACTTACACACTGTGTGCTGGTGATGCTGACAGAGCTGGAGATGAACGTTAGCCCGCTGTTCATGCTGACTTGGAGGAAAACCACCCTAAAGCACAAACAGATACATTTATTTTTAGTGTCATCTTTATACCCACTGTTCCCCTTCTTCCTGGCCATTGGCTCCTGAACGCATATCCTGCCTAGTCAATGTAGTTATGTGACGGCAGGTGCTCACCTGCATCTGACTGTTTGCTTGCCCAAAAGCCAACATTGTAACGTTGGCTAAACTGAGTTGGGGCATATGTTCTTTATTAAGAGACTCCATTCTCCCTGGGGGTACAGGGCACGAGCTCAGTGACTTAGAATGCTACGTCTCAGACATTTGCAATACGACCTGTGCTAGAATGGGAAGCTACAGGTTTAAGCTGCAGCAGGGAATACTGTGGGGTCACACTGGGCTCTCCTTTTCACAGGGATGAACCCTGAGCATAGCCACCGAAGTTAACAGACTTCCTCTGGATTTACGCCAGGGTAACTGTGAGCAGAATCTGGCCTTAGGTTGGAGGGCATGTTCTCAGCTGGTGTACATTGTCATTGGCATACACCAGTTTAGCACCTGTGCCTAAGAGTCTAATTCTGCTTAAACCCCACCTAGCTATTTAAATACTTATCTAGCCACCCTCACTATAGTATCTGAGCACACAATGGGATTGCATGGGGGTAAGATGGGGAACAATTCAACCCTTTAACTTTAACAGGGGGTTGGGTCATGAAACAAGTTGCTGAGGTGGGTGGAGGAGTCACCATCATTGGCAAGAGCAGAGAATATCCAAACACAGGAAACTAAATTTGATTCATAAATAAAGACACTTGAAATCCATCCCCCCTCTTTCTTGCGGGGGAGGGGTGTCAAAATGTGAAATGTGCTTGAAATTCAATACAATCTCAATCCGCTCTAGAGTTAGATGCAAAATGTGGGGAGGAGGGGACATCACATACATTCAGAATTGCTGATATTCAAAATTGATGGAGCACATCCTCAACATTCAAAGCAATTCCTCCTTCTCTGCTCAGTAGTCTAGTTCACACAGATTAGTCTCTCGGCTACCAGCGATTGTTTAGGGAGAATTAAATTAAACCTCCCGTGAAGCAGGAAGACAGACGAAATGCTTGACTAGAACTCTGGGAGATGAAACCTGAAACCATGTGAAGTTTGCCTAGTGCCGCTTTGTTGCAAATTTGAAGCCGAGCCCAGGATGCGCTAAAAGGTTCACAGACGTGCTTGGATTTACGTGGTTCCCATGGTACCCTGTGTAATTTGCAGTTTCAGAGTCAAACAAGGTAATATTTGGGAGTTTTCTGCTTTTGGATTTTACAGTTGTTTGAACCAACCCAGAGAAAAGCGGAAGGAAATGTCTGTACAGGCCCCTGCAAAGCGAACCTCTGAGATCTGCAGCTTTGCATCCCGCTCAGATGACTAGGAACTAAACTCACATGTCCTGGTGCAGCACCACTAACATCAATGGCATTGCACTAAGGAGAATGTGGCCATTTGCCCGTGTAGTCAGAGGGCCAGATTCTGTCCTCAGTTAGGCTGGTGTGAATTTGTAGGGATTTTATTTACAATGCATTAAAAGGATCAATGGGCCCAATCTCCCCCCCCCCCCTCGCCCTGCACCTTGTGTAGTCCTTTCTGCCTAGGCAGAGTGGATGTAACATGCCACCAGCTAAGAATGGCTGCATTTCACACCCACTCTTTGCCCTGGTGAAACTCACTATGAGGCATTGATCAGAGCTCCTGAATGCAACTATTCTACACCCTACTGCACTGATTCCACACTAGTGCGAGACTTCATTCGTTACTCCTGAGTTACACCACCGTACATGAGAGCAGAAGGATGGCCAGAAATTCAGTCCCCTCATGCATCCCTACTATTCCGCATGCCCATGAACAGCAGGAAGTTGTGTGCGGTGATGGAAATGTGCCCCAGGCGATTATGGTAGGGTTGATGTGGAAGCTGTAACTTTCAAACCCAATGTGACGAAGTGGGAATTTTTTTGGAATATTTGTATGAAGAATATGTGTGCCTCAGTTTCTCCTATATGCGGCATTGCTACCTAGTGGGTGAAAAGGGCATGTTTGCTCTCAGATCAGGCTAAGACACAGGTAGGAATGGGGCCTAGCTGTCTGGGGCCTCACGTCCCATATCAATGGAGCGCTTGAGAAGACAATGGCAAAGCCAATTGCCTGGGCATGGACACCTAGCAACCAAGGGCCCAGAGAGATATGGACTGCCCTGCCTCTCCGCCGCCTCTCCTCAGGTCAGGAACAAAGGACTGGGGGGGAGCGGGGAATGAGGTGGACATTAAGCGTTGGCTGTGGGGGCACACATGTCAGACAGACGGGGAGACAGAGCTTGAACAGTCGGGTTCACTGCAGCTTGGCTGGGCTCTGGATTGTGCTTTAACCTTCATTCCTCTGGGCCAACCAAGGCCTTCCTATGTGCGTTCCAGCTGACTAATAAACCCGGCAGTGTGACAACGCTGGATGTGTCCCTGCAGGTGCTAGCAGAGGAGGTGCGTTGCTCCCTAAGACTGCACAAGTCTCCCTCAGGGGTCTGTCCCAGTGGGACTTGCTGAGCTCCCGGTGTGAAGCAGGAGTGCTGAAGGCCCACAGGTCCCATCTAAGGAGGTGGTGAAGCCAGTGGCTTACCCTGGGGGAAGAGTGAGACCCCCTAGAGGGTCTGGCACACTGCAGGGCTCCTCCCAATGACTGTTCCAAAGCTGGGGCTGCAGCACCGACCCTGTGGATCTGTGATACCCGATATGTTGTCTTCAACTCTCTTTTTACCAGCGGACCCAGACGCAATGCTCTGCCCATGTGTTTGGGTGAAGCATCACACAGTCTGATCCCTGTCCCTCCTGCACGATGCACTGCAGGGCCCAGCTCCTCAAGGAGGCATCACGACGACCGAGTGCACTGGCAAGTTATGGAATATAGACCGGAGGGGCAGGCTGCAGCCCCTACCACCACCACTTCAAAAGGCAGCAGGGCCATGAGGGGCCCCATGCTGAAGTGTGCCCAGGGTCCTGCACTGCCTGAGCCCAGCCTTGAATGGAGCCATGCTGACATACCCCAGGGGAGGGTCTGGTCCATCAGGATGATGCTGAACCTGCCAATGAACATCTGAAAAGCCTCACATGCCTGAGCTCCTTGCTTAGTCCTTTTTAGGCAAAACACCTGCTGATCCCACAGCCAACACCTCCTCTCCTTCAGCCCAGGCTGCAGAGCTGTACTTACTGTCCAATGTCTTCTATTACTGGTGCAGGGCAAAGCAAATAGGTGTCTTGAACAATAGTCGGTTTTTCATCTAAAAGGAAACAAGACAGACTGTAATGTACGGAAAGGGCGGTGTCTCCTGAATGGGCTCAACACGGAGGGCTGCTGTTGACATCAAGGAGAGCTGCAGGTGCAGGATCAGGCCCAGTGTGGACATGGCTCAGAACAGGTCCTTGTCTTTAGGGGTTTTACTTGTCATTCCAGATCACAGCTGTGACATTGCCGGCTCAAAACATTCAAAGGGCACCCTCAGGATGGGTCACCTACATGTTTGGCTTAGTATTGTGCATCTTGAACGCAGTGTTGTTGTAGTTGGGTTGGTCCCAGGATATTAGAGGGACAAAGTGGGTGAGGTCACATCTTTTACTGGGCAATCTCTTGACTGTTTCTCTCACCAACAGAAGTTGGTCCAATAAAAGATGTGACCTCACTCCCCTTGTCACTCTATTGAGCATCTCGTCTGCTTGCAAAGTCCATCTAACTGCCCCCTCCAAATCAAATCCTCTTATTTTCTATCCCAGTACCACTCTGAGGAGTCCCATGCTGTCATGGAGAAGTCTCCAGCCACCGTCCTACAGTGACCACCCAGTGGGCGTGTGCAATGGCAGACGCAGCAGATTAAGGGTATCAGTTCCATGTTTTGGTGGCTCTGTGTCTGGAGCCCCCACTCCACATGCAAAGCATGCCTGTGATGGGGCCAGCTCTGCCCCCTCGGCACTGATTGGTGAGAGGATGGCCAGAGGAGAGCAGCTGTCCTCTCCTCCTTTGCAGCTGATCAGAGATCTGGCACTCCCTGCAGCTCCCCATCGGAGGGTGGGAGTGCCACTCCACGGTGGGTAGGTCAGCCAGGCCAAGTGAAGACAGATGATTGGCTACAGGCCACCTGGTCTGCTGTGCACCAGCTGGCTTATGGATACCCTTGAAAAAGGGAGCCTGCAAAAGGTGGCCTGGTACTGCTGTCTGCAGGTGCACAGCAGGCCCAGACACAGCCTGAGCTCAGAACTAGGAGAGGGGCCCAGGGAGCAGCTGAGGTGTATGGCCAGAGAGAGACCCAGGGGAACCAGGTTTGGCTAGAAAGCAGCCCAACCACCAGTCCCAGGGGAGCTCCCAGACGGTGTGATTTTAGGGTTAGCATGGGGTGCCAGCCTACCCCAATCCTGGAGGCCAAATTCTGTCTACAGGGGAGGATGAGCCCCAGCAGCAGCTGTGTGAGTTTCCCCACACAGTCCCTTGGCCAGCGTGCAACATCCTACTCGTCTGGAACTGAGAGAGGAACTGTGTTCTCCACAGTCCATGTGCTCCTTGGCCCTCCCTGCTCAGTCTTCCAAGGGGGAAATAATGTTGCTGAGTTTTAGGGCCAAGCTGACTGCAGAGAAAGAAGCAGACCCCCAGCTGGGATAAATCAGTGTGGCTATACATCAATCGACACTAGCTGAGGGCCTGGCCCAAGGGAAGCCAAGCAGTGAAGGGATGCAGAGGTAGGGTGCTTTTCTTTATGCATACTTCAGCACCAGCTCTGCCGGGATCAAATACAAACAGGTGAGGTGCTTCATCAATAGGGGGAATGGTCAGAAAGCCCGAGAGATGTCAACATCTGGCTATCTGCACCACGTGGAACCCCACAGGAAACAGACTGCCTCAGGCCCAGGGCATCTGAAAGTGGACTGGGATGGAGACCACCAGTTTCCTGAACTGCCACGTCCAAGCACGCAGCCAGAAGAGGAAAAGGAGCAGCAATCTATGTGTTTTTTCTTGCTGGAGAAAGGCAGCCACCTGATTGACAGCCACAGAGTATAAAAGTCCCTACTGTGTTCAGCCAATAATGATGGTATGAGCAGAAGTGGGCAAACTCCTCCACTCATGTGCATCACTCATGACGGACTCAGGCAACTTCTAGACGTGGTGGGGAGAGGGGCATCTCTTTGGCCCATTCAAGCCTTAGCTTGTGTGCCGAGACTGCCCGCAAGGGGCTCAATTTAGCACAGTTGTGCTCGGTTTTGTGTTATGATACTTTAGACCAACTCATTTCACAGAGGGACTGAACAGGCCTCCAATGGCACCAGCCCTTGGTCACTCCTCCTGAGCCAGTGAAACTGACATGTGTCTGAGCACAGCATCCCAGGATCAGGACAGCATCAGTCTGTGTTATTAACAGACACGAGAGTGGAGGGCAATTTCACGTCTCCCCACCCCCCACCCACAGTACCAGGCGGGCTGTATCTGAGTGGACAGCAAGTCAAACCATCTCCACTGTTGCAGTGAGGATGAAAGACCCAGAACAAAGCCTGGGCTCTACCTTCAGAGTATGACTTAAGTGATTCCCAGGTCTTGGGATTGCACAGGGATGAATTTGACCCCTAGTATGGGACTAGGGCCCTAAAGAACGCCCACCAGAGTCCATGCAAAGACTCGCATTGACTCCAAGAGGAGCTGGGATCCTCGTGCAACTTACGGCATAAAATCGCCAGCCCATCAACTTACTGATTGTTATGGTGTCATTGATCTTGAAGCTGCAGAGAACTTGATCGATGTTTCTTGCGTGATAAAAGCCGTTTCCTCTTACCACAACTTGAAAGGATTCTGCAATGGTAAATAGAACAAACACAAATGACTGACCTTTTTCCTCTCCCCTCTCAAAGACTGCATTTCAGTCTAATCCCAGTGGGATCTGAAGTACGACATGACAGCAGCTGATTCTTGCTCTGTCTGAATCAAATGATTAATTCTGACCCTGCTGTTATAAACGACTACACTACTCTGCACTAATAGCCCAAAGCAGTGCAGGGTCGCTAGTGCAAACTAGTGGTTTATGGACCATTGCTGTAGAATAGTGGAAGACTTTTTTTAGTCCCCTAAGGGATATTTGCTTGTAACATTCTCAACAGCGTCATGTTTTGCCTCCTGTGAATTCATTTTCCCAGGGTTTGTTCCTCCCCAATATTTCAAGATCAAAAGAATATGTCAGTCCAAACACAGGCCCAGATCCTCAGTTGGGGTCAATTGCTACAGCTCCATTGAAATCAACAGAGCTACTCTGATTTACACCAGCTGGGAAGCTAGCCTATAATATATTCATCCAAAATGTGGGCTTTGCATCCAGATCCTTATTACCTAAGCACCCACAAAGCCTGAGCCCCATTTACACTGAGGCCCCTGTGTGCTGCTGGAGTGGTGTACATGAGAGACAGGGCCGCTGCATGTGACCTTGTACAAGACAAGCTCCAAGGAGCTGACAGTCTAAGCCAGCGGATGCTAATTGGACTCAGAATGCCTGGGGAGACCTGGAGGATAGTTCTGTCCCACAGCAGAGGAGGGCTGAGTATTTCATTTAGTGGATGGATGTATATAACTTGTTTCCTTTTCACGGCAGAAGGCGGCCATGGGCCATTAGATCCTCCTGAGTCAGGGAAGATGGAGGCTTCTCACCTAGTTCATCTTTCTGAGTGTCATGACTCATGGGCCTCAAACCCAGGGCCAGACCTCAACCCTCTACTTGGCAGTCTGCTGACCCAGGACACGTGAAGCCCAGCTCCAGTTTGAGGTTCCACGTCTTACGTCCTGTTACCAGAGTCCCAGAGCAGCCGATTGGCCCGTCAGCCCTACTTAAGCCAGCAACAGGAAGCTGTCCAAACACCTGGGATTCACCCTGCTCTGGACTATGTACCTGGTACCTCCTGCTTCTGCTCCCCCAGCTTGGTTTCCAGGCGTCCTGACCTGGCTTGGCTCCTCACCTCTGACTTGTGGTTCTGATCTCTGGTTTGTCTCCTGCCTCTGATCCCTGATATCCTGACCCAGCTGACTCTTGACTGCTGACAGTGGACTATGTCAACTAGGACTACAACCAGGACAGAGGGTCCTTCTACAGGATCTCAGTGCTATGCAATGGAGTTCACCCCGCTAGGCCAGAGGGTGATCTTTAAAGGGCCAGGATTCTAGCAGGCCAGTGCAAGGTACCAAGACCAACTGTTTGGCATTTAGTGACTTTTGAAAATGTGGCTCTGCCACATGCCTAGACGAAAGGTGCTACAATAACATCACGGGTCTGATTTGGATTGCACTAGTCCTGGTTTCCTCCCGAGTAACTCCACTTTGGTTGACACCCATGTGAATGAGGGAGGCACCAGGCCCTATGTGTGACAACCCAGGGCACAATGCTCCTCCCAGACCCACATGGGAGATCACCTCGCCAATACGCTTCTATCCCAGCAGCAGTTCCATTCCCGGAGAGATGGCAGAATGGAGACTCCTCCCCCCCACAACGTAGATTAGAGAGGAGAGGTTTGCCTTGGTACAAACCCTGGTGAAACATGACATAAGAACATAAGAATGGCCGTACTGAGTCAGACCAAAGGTCCATCTAGCCCAGTATCCTGTCTACCGACAGTGGTCAATGCCAGATGCCCCAGAGGGAGTGAACCTAACAGGTAATGATCAAGTGATCTCTCTCCTGCCATCCATCTCCACCATCTGACAAACAGAGGCTAGGGACACTATTCCTTACCCGTCCTGGCTAATAGCCATTAACGGACTTAACCTCCATGAATTTATCCATTTCTCTTTTAAACCCTGTTATAGTCCTAGCCTTCTCAACCTCCTCAGGCAAGGAGTTCCACAAGGTGTGGGAGGGAGGGAGAGAGAGTGTGAAGGAAAACGGCAGCTGCCAATCTATTAGTAACTCCCATGATGCTCGCACGGGTTGGCCCTTGTGTGGATAGAAAGGTCATAGGTTAGAAAAGGTTCAGAGGAGGGCAACTAAAATGATTAGGGGTTTGGAACGGGTCCCATATGAGGAGAGATTAAAGAGGCTAGGACTTTTCAGCTTGGAAAAAAGGAGACTAAGGGGGGATATGATAGAGGTATATAAAATCATGAGTGATGTGGAGAAAGTGGATAAGGAAAAGTTCTTTACTTATTTCCATAATACAAGAACTAAGGGCCACCAAATGAAATTAATGGTCAGCAGGTTTAAAACAAATAAAAGGAAGTTCTTCTTCACACAGTGCACAGTCAACTTGTGAAGAAGAACTTCCTTTTATTTGTTTTAAACCTGCTGCCTATTAATTTCATTTGGTGGCCCCTAGTTCTTGTAATATGGGAACAAGTAAATAACTTCTCCTTATTTACTTTCTCCACATCACTCATGGTTTTATATACCTCTATCATATCCCCCCTTAGGGCAGGTCTACACTAACCCCCCAATTCGAACTAAGGTACGCAACTTCAGCTACGTGAATAATGTAGCTGAAGTTTGAAGTACCTTAGTTCGAACTTACCTCGGTCCACACGCGGCAGGCAGGCTCCCCCGTCGACTCCGCGGTACTCCTCTCGCCGAGCAGGAGTACCGCAGTCGACGGCGAGCACTTCCGGGTTCGACTTATCGCGTCCAGACAAGACCCGATAAGTCAAACCCAGAAGTTCGATCGCTCGCCGCTGAACTACCGGGTAAGTGTAGACCTACCCCTAGTCTCCTTTTTTCCAAGCTGAAAAGTCCTAGCCTCTTTAATCTCTCCTCATATGGGACCCGTTCCAAACCCCTAATCATTTTAGTTGCCCTCCTCTGAACCTTTTCTAACCTATGACCTTTCTATCCACACAAGGGCCAACCCGTGCGAGCATCATGGGAGTTACTAATAGATTGGCAGCTGCCGTTTTCCTTCACACTCTCTCTCCCTCCCTCCCGCACCTTGTCCCCAGCAGAAACAAACGGTGGTCCAGGAAAAGGCCAGCCACATCAGACGTACTCCAGCTGTCTGCTGGTCAGAGCACTAGCACACGCTAAAGCTGCCCCGGAGCTGCTGCTCTGGCTTGTGCAGCTTCTGTTGTGAAGGGGGAAAAAAAACAACCTGTGATTTTTTCCTTCATAAGTAACTGTGCTTGGCTCCCGTTGGCAGGAAATGCCTCTTCAGTCTTTTCAGCTCAATTGCCCCCACCTGTCACCTGAGCAAGCCCAGAGAAGAAGGTAGGCAAGATGGGCTAGTGGTCACAGCACTGGACTGGGCCTCAGGGGCCTGGGATCCATTTCCATCTCTGCTACAAGCTGCTGGCGTGATCTTGGGTAAGTCGCTTCTTCAGTGCCTCACTTCTCTGTCTCTAAAATGGGGACCGCACTTCCCCGGCAGTAGTGCCTGGAAGATGCTCAGACACTCCAGTGATGAGGGACATGTACATACTGAAAGGGGGGTTGCCTTCCTCCATTAGCAAACCTGGATTTGAAGGCAGCAGAAGTTTCAAACTTCCCAGCTAGATCTCTTGGGAATAAGAAACAGCCTCTGTTCCCTAACAGGGCCTGATCTGAAAGGCACGCAGACTTTGGCGTGTTTGAAATGGGAACCCTAGATCTGCAGACAGCCCCAGTTTTTATAATGGGCTAAACCCAGTCATAGGATCATAGAAATGGAAGGGACCTCGAGAAGTCAAGTCCAGCCCCATGTGCTGTGCCAGGACCAAGTAAAGCTAGACCGTCCCTGACAGGGGTTTGATTAACGCTTCCAATGAGGGGGACTCCACTACCTCCCTTGGAAGCCTATTCCAGAGCTTAACTACCCTTAGAGTTAGAAAGTTTTCCCCAATATCCCACCTAAATCTCCCTTGCTGCAGATGAAGCCCATTGCTTCTTGTCCTACCTTCAGTGGACATGGAGAACAATTAATCACCATCCTCTTTATAACAGCCCTTAAGATATTGGAAGACTGTTGTCAGGTTCCTCTCAGTCTTCTTTTCTCAAGACTAAACATGCCCAGTTTTTTTTTCAAACTTTCCTCATAGGTCAGGTTTTCTAACCCACCCATTGCCTGAACTCCCCTGATCTCGGAGGATGTTTGTAATCCAGCTGCACAAACAGTTCTAGATCTTGCAAGTGGCCCCTATGTATACAAGGCGCTGACTCAAGACCTCCAGCCAAACCCTCCCCAACCTTGGGATGTCCAAAATTCTGGATCTAAGTTCTGCAGCATGCAGCCATCTCTACTTCTTAGTGCTCTTAACTAAATTCAGTGGAAAAGAAGGGTGGATTTTTTCAGTCTTTCTTTTCATTTGTTTCTCCCACTTCAATCCACAGGACAGCATGACTGAACACAGGACCGGCTCACAGTGTGTGCATGAGAAATGGAAGCTGCTTACAGACTGCACAATCAAAGGACCAGTTTGCTCTCACTGGGCACACAAAACTTTCATTGTCATAGACAGTCGTGCACTCAGAAGGAGAGAAAATTAATCCCCATTATAATAACAATGCAAATTCTATGGGGAGAGCAGGCCTCTAAATAGGAATGAGAGACCCACCTAATAGTCAGGGCCCGCTCCAGGCACCAGCTTGGCAAGCAGGTGCTTGGGGCGGCCACTCCGGAGAGGGGCGGCAGGTCCAGCTATTCAGCGGCAATTCGGCGGACGGTTCCTCACTCCCGCTCGGAGCAAAGGACCTTCCGCCGAATTGCCGCCGCAGATCGCGATCGCGGATTTTCTTTTTTTTTTTTGGCTGCTTGGGGCAGCCAAAACTCTGGAGCCGGCCCTGCTAATAGTGTAACACTATCGCTTGCTGCTTGGGTTTACTAGGGACTTCTATTAACCAAGTTGAGCAGGGATGGTGTCCCTAGCCTCTGTTTGCCAGAGGCTGGGAGTGGGCTGCAGGGGATGGATCACTTGATGATTATCTGTTCTGTTCATTCCCTCTGGGGCACCTGGCATTGGCCGCTGTCAGAAAACAGGATGGGCTAGATCAGGGGTCGGCAACCTTTCAGAAGTGGTGTGCCGAGTCTTCATTTATCCACTCTAATTTAAGGTTTCATGTGCCAGTAATACATTTTAACGTTTTTAGAAGGTCTCTTTCTATAAGTCTATAATATATAACTAAACTATTGTTGTATGTAAAGTAAATAAGGTTTTAAAAATGTTTAAGAAGATTCATTTAAAATTAAATTAAAATGCAGAGCCCCCCGGACCAGTGGCCAGGACCCGGGCAGTGTGAGTGCCACTGAAAATCAGCTCGCGTGCTGCCTTTGGCACACGTGCCATAGGTTGCCTACCCCTGGGCTAGATAGACCTTTGGTCTGACCCTATATGGCCATTCTTATGAGTATGGAAACTGACTTTGGAGCTAAAATCCCAAACTTGTCACCAAAGATTCTTTCTGCAGCTAAACTCTGAGCCAGGGTACGCCGGGGGAAAGAGAATTAGCCAAAATGCTGATTTTTTTTTTAATGGAGTCAAGCAGTTTAGACCTAAAACACAGGAGATTATTTTATATTTTTTAAAGAAATTTTTACAAAACCTAGTGAGTGAAGTTCACTTTTCCTGCATGAAACCCAAGGAATCGGGCTTTATGCAGGTGATGTGCAGGAGGGAAGGACTTAGTAACCATGCAATCCATTTTCCCAGGGATCTGGCAGATTCTCCGTCACTTGAAGTTTTTACATTAAGATGAGATGTTCCTTTCTAAAAAAATATGCTCTAGCTCAACCACCAAGCTATGGCATCTATGACTTGATGAATATGGGCTTGGGGCAGGATTCACAGGGTGAAATTCCCTGGCCTGTATTATCTTCTGGCTTTAAAATCGATGAGGTTCAAGAGGTGCAATGCAACTCTCAGAGAAGGAGCAGGATGCAGGGTTGTAGTGCAACTCCCTGTGCCGTTCGCATGGGGTGTTAGGGCCCCTCAATCCTTTTAATTGTGAAACTCATAGCTCCTTCAGTGGCCCACCCCTGGCATTGCCCTCCACACTAGCTGAAGTAGTGTGCACTCAAACATTCCCTTGCAGGCTGAGAAACCCAGCAGGGTAACATGGTGCTACTGCCTGCAAGCTCGGACATGAAACTAACCGGGACGGCTTCAGTGTCTGAGCTGCAACCAGCTTCTGTGGTGAAAAAATGCACCAGTTTGCTACAATTTCTTTCAGAGCCAGAGCCTCAGCTGGTGTAAATCAGCATTGCTCCACTGACTTAATTGGAGTGATGCTGGTTTACCCCAGCTGAGGTTCTTCCCCAATGGTTGCAAATGGGTGATTTGGGGTTTCCTGTGATGCATCCAGCACAGGCCATTGCTAGAGGCAGAATCCCAATGCTAAGACCCAATATGGCAAATACTCCTCATCCACAGAACAAACAAGCGAAAGGCCCCAGCGCCACACTATACTCCCCTGCCCGTGTAGCAGGTTGGCACAGGCATCAACCTGGATGAGACAGGAATTATGCTTTTACTAGTCTATGCTCCTGCTGGAATTGCAATGGCTGGAGATCTGAGGAGCCGTCAGTTGTGACAGGAAGGATGCAATGCGCAGAGGCTATGGATCGGATTCAACCACAGCCAAACGGACATGGATGAGACCGTTCCCTCCAGTCTCCAACCAATCCCATTGCTACACCATGGTTTGCCCTTCGGTGCGTAGGAGTGAAGTCTGACTCAGGAACTCCAATCCCCAACCCATCACGCGCTCATCTCCCTCTCAGGTACACTCCTCAGGGGAAGCAGCACCATGCCACGATAGCCAAGCGTGGCCAAGGGGGTGCCATGGTGGGGGGTGAGGATGGAATCTGCCTGCCAGGCTCAGGGTGATTCCATTGACATCAGTGGGCCTGATTCTCCTGTGACACTGGCATAAATCAGGGCTAAATCCATGGGACCCAATAGTCACTCTGGGGCAGAACAGTGTAAATGAGATGAGAATCAGGCTGACTGACTTCAGTGGAGTTGTACCTGATTTACACCAGTCTGAGTGAGATCAGAATCAGGCCCAAGATATCTTTGTTTGCCACATTTAATAATGGATTAAACAATTTCCTCAGGACATTTATGTCAGCAACTGCAAACCAGCGTACATGCTCCAAGCCAATCTCCTTATTCAGCCCAGACTCATGGGGCCTGATTCTGCTCTCAGTTGCACTGAAGTAAATCAGGAGTGACTCCTCTGAAGTTAATGAAGTGACCCCAGCGCAAACAAGAGCAGGATCAGACCCTCCTGTCCTCAGTTAAGTCTTTGCAATGTGGCAATGGGGCTCCGGTGTCTCATATAAAATATATTTCAAATGTGGTATCAAGAACTACAGATGCAAATGGTCCTCAGCTAGGGCAGCAAATTAGCCCTGCAACCAAAAGGTTAAGGCCCAAAGACACGCTTCCTTATGGACATATATGGACTCCTGTGCTTACTTCCAAGTTCCATCTGGATCTGCAAAGGCAGTGGCTCAGGTGACTGCTAGGAATTAGTGTGGATCAGTACTCCGTGATCTAAGACTGCATGCTAGGAGAGGACACTAATTTTCTGCTCTGGTGTTCTACAAAGACAATGCAAGATTTAGGGGAACGTTAAGAGCTGGAAAGATATTTTGGAGAGAAAAAGGAGCTCCTGTAATGAATAGCCCATCCACAAAAGGAGAGCTGCACACAGGAAATAGCTGCAGCAGCTTCAGTGCTGTGTGTTAACGCGTGTAGCCCATATTCTACCATCAGTTACTCACTTTCTGCTCCCAGCAAAGTCATACAAGGCAATTTTTTCAAAGGTGTCTAAGTGTCTTAGGAGTCCAAATCCCATTCAAAGTCAATGGGACAGGCCCCTAAGTCACTTAGGCACCTTTGAAAATTGTACTCTCAAGCCCCAATTTAAGCATGTGCTTAAACCCATCCCACTCAGCAAAGCACTTAGAGAGAGGATTTCCAGAGTGTCTACAGGATTTAGATGCAGAAGTCCAATGAGACTGATGCACCTAAATCCCTTTGGCACATTGGAAAACCTCCCCCTTAAATACATGCTGAAGTTTAAACCGTGCTTCAGACAATGGGGCTCAAGCACATGTCTGAAGTTAAGCATGTGCTTTGGTGCTTTACTGCAGAAGGATGGTTTGAATCAGGGAGCTGAACGCACAGAACTGGGCCTGTTTATTATGTCATAATTCGCATCAGCAAACAATGCTCCTTAAAATAAATTAAAACAGACTGAGGGCCAAATTCAACTATCTGTTACCCAAGTATAATCCTGCAGTAACTCCAGTGATGATAATCGAGTTACTCCAAGCCTAATTAATATCGTGCACCAGTTTACACTGATGTAAACCAACTTACTTCACTGCAGTTACTCTTGCTCAGAATCTGAACCTTCTCCTTGACACCAGGGTAACTGAGAGCAGCGTTTGACCCAGAATGTGAATGTGGGTTACATTCCCCTCTCGGCGCACGGCACTCTCTAGTGGCAGCTGTACATGTATATCCTTGCGTACCAAGTCTTGCACTCTGACGTTTCTTCACCCGCTAACTCCAAAATGATCTCGCCACCTGGGCAAGATGATATTTTTTTTGTCCGTACATAAAAGCAACATGTTAAAACGAAACAGCTGTTTGCTTTTCTGAAGGAACAGGCTTTCAAATAAAGCAGCCACAAAGGTGTAATTACTATTAATGTTAGTGATTATTTTAAAAAACGACCATCGCTGTGAATACAGAGGACTCTGAATACAAAATGATCACAGTAACGGCCTCATCTGGAAGTTTAATCTTGTCAAGGCAGTTTATCCGTCCTGCCCTTCCTCTCACTGTCACTGCAACTTTGCACAGATGCTTGCTAAAGCAGCCCAGCACCCCCATAATAATCTGTCCACATGAGCACAAGGGAACAATATAGTTTCAGTAACAGTCTTGCATGGAAATGGAAACAGTCGAGGCTGGATTGTGTTGTTGCTATTGAGCAGTCCCCCCGTCAGATGCTATGGAGCATTAATATATTCGGGATGATGGCCTGTTGAAATGGCTAATTCTATTTAATTTTGGGCCCTGGCTCTGGCTGCGTCCTTTTCTTTCTTAGTTACTGTCAGATTCTAGATTGTAGCTTTTGACAAGACAGCGAAGGGAAAAAGGTCAGCAGTGAAATAACTGGGCAGCGCTGGCAGCGAGATGGTGGGTTGAAGCTGGTGCGCGGTGGCTGTGCTGTCGGCTTCGCTTCTCTGACTCTGATGAGGAGCTGACTGCTTGCATCCACACCTGGGAGTTGACGGGGCCAGTAGGATGCCACATCCAGCAAAACCTTTCAATCACATCTGTGTACCGAGAGCCTAATCAAAGCAATGATGCTGTCAAACAGCAGACACGGCACCTCCAATTCCACACTGATCGCCTGTTTACAGGCTGCATGTCTTGGTCACTTTCAATCAGAGGGAACAGAAAGACCTAAGTACGTTTCCCCACATAAGGAACTATAAATTTGCAGGGTCAAAAAGCATTAAGCATCAGAGAGCTGTCATAACCCAGCTAGATCAATTTGTAAATGGATGTACCAGCCAGCTCCATCTCAGACATACAACCCCCAGACTGGAACTAGTCAGAATTCAGCTAACGCCACGTAGAAGTCATTTCCTCAGCAATTTATTAAGCCACTGGCAACTCAAAAATGAAGCTGAGATCATTGCTAAATAGTAAATACACATATAATGGTAATTATTATTCATAATGAACTGGCCAAAACCTGCTGTGGTCCCTATTCAAGCAAAAGTCCCATTGACTTAGTAACACAAAACCTGGCATTATAAATAAATATTAAAATTGTCAGTAAGAATTATTAATAAGCCCCCAATTAACCACTACGCCCCCACTTTGGTGAATTTCATGCAAAATGCATGGCTGGCTCCAGGATGTGCATATTTCAGAGCCGAAAGCAAACAAGCTTCACTGTTGGTTTAAGGAAACTTCCAAAAGATCTAGAGATAGGAATTTATATGAACACATCTGTGTGTGTGTGTGTGTGTGTGTGCTAGTGCGTGTGTGTGTTAGTGAGTGTGTGTGTATCTATATATCTCACTGTCTGTACTATATCTCTCTGTGTGTGTGCATATATGAGTTAGACGTTAACGAAGATGAAGTAATAAACTGTATAAATTACACTGTGTTTAAACTAAATAACAACTGTATATTGTTGTCCAGGGATATTGATGCAGGTAAGGATGTTCCACTTTATCAAGGTTTTTGGATCCTCCAAATATTTATTAATAGGCACAGAGCTCATACAGAACCACGAGCAGTGGCCCCCCACTTCAGTGAAACGACCCTCCAGCACTGTGCAAATAACTGATTATTTTGCTGACAATTTTAAAAAGTGTTTCGGGCTGACCCAAAAATAACATTTTTCAAAATGTTCAGCAAATCAAAAAGTTAAAAAAAAATCATTTCGGCTCTAATTAAACATTTTGCTCATCTCAAAAGTCACATATATATTTCAGTTAATCTTTTAATCTATTTCCATCAGCAAAAAGAGGAAAGTTGTAGAACTAATAAAACAGGAAGGAGAACTGGGAGAAATTTTTCTTGAAATATGGCTTTAAAAAAGAGAGAGAGAGAGAGAATTTGTTCAAGAAAAATTATCAACTTTGCAAAATCTTTCATTTTTCATTAAATTTTCAAAACTGTTTTATCAAAATGTATAAAAGCATGTTATTGAAATGGTTACTGAAATTTTTCATTTGACAAAAACCAGGTTTTCAGCAAACAAACAAATCTGATAACCATTTCCATACACATTTATATTGAAAATGTTTGCAAAATAAATAAAACAAAAAATGGGTCCATTTCAAACCCTTATGAATTGAAAACAACTTTGGAATTTCATGATTTTTCACCAAGTTGTTTCCCTGTTCTTTGACCAGCTCTACCAGGACTTTTTTTTTTAATCAGTAAGCTTCCATTTCTAATAATTCATGGATAATGTCTTGTGGCAAATATTTTCTCCGCCTTTTCTCCTTTGGGAATATTCAGAAGACAGCAGAAACACCAGAGGATGTTTTAAAATGAAATATGTAATGCAGTATCCTCCAGCAATTGACATGTGGGAATGAAGACTGAACAAAAATTTCTCTTCTCTGCTATATTTACTAGATTTTCCTCAAATTACATCTTTGGTCTGGCATGCTCCAGATCAGCTTTCATACACCACTGCTATTTTGAATGTACTCATTTTTGTAATGTATAAGCAAATGAATGCAAGACAGTAGCATAAGCTCTAAATAACCATGCTGTAAATTATACCTTACAGCAAACTTATGGTGTCATTATTACTCTGCTGCAATAGTCTTCTAAATAGACAAAAACACAGCAAATTAATTGCTAACACAAACCAGAAGGGTTACATGTTCAATATACTAAACACGAAAGGCATGTCATTAGCACCAGCTCCCCTGGGGATACTTTGCATTTACCAAACACACTAGCAGTTCTTTCATTATGAATATGCAAAATGCTAACACTTTACAAACCACCAGGTATCTTGGTCTATGCAGTTCATTATTTCTGTTTCAGTAAAGCTCCGATCATCTTTCCATAAACCTGAAACATCCGTGTACGTTTTATAAAATCATCACTTTGACTGCTTGCAGTTTCTAATAAGCCAAACACTCCAATATTTCCTGAAAACTGTGACACAGGTTGCAATCTATTGGTACAGTAAGTGGGTCTTTTGTTCAGAAAATAAGCAGCACTTGGCATTGTTCAAATGAAAGGCAAGATATGAGGTGTCTTCATTATTATTTTCATTATTATCAGAGCTGGTCACCATTTTTTGAATTTTGAAATTTTGACAATATTTCAATATGCTGGAAAAAGATCAGGAAAAATGTAAACAAAATTGCCATTAAATGTTCCTATGTTAATTGACCAGTTATATTGCTGGTCAAAAATGTTTGAATTTGAAAAAATAATAAATTAAGAAACATTTTTGAAAAATGGTTCACAATCTTTTGACCTTCATAACCAGCTTAATACATTCTGGAGTCCTTAGCCAGGTATAACATCTACTGATTTCAAGGGAGATTTTTCCTGAGTAATGACTGTAGGATTTAAGCCACATGATACTATAATTTCATGCAAAGTACTTTCCAAAATCTTTTTATGATTGTAACACTTGAGCATGCCCTCTTTCTGCAAACCCTTCCTTGTGTAAATCTCTTCCCTTGATGCATACAAAATCATATCACCTTGTGCTTTACTCATGCCTAACTTTCAAGCTAAGCAAGGCTGGGCCTTCGTCAGTCTGTGGATGGGAGGCAACCAGAACTGGGCTAGTGGGAACAAGCAGCCTGAAAATGACTCAGTTAGTACAGTGATAGGTGTGGCTTCTAAGCCTAGACAGAGCAATCTTTACTCATTTGAGTAGTCCAATTTAAGTCACTAGGACTACTCATGTGAGTAAAGATTGCTTATGTATTTGAGGGCTATAAGAGCAGATCCTAATATTGTAATAAATGGCTGAAATTTTCAAAGTTGGCTCGGGGATATAGGAATCTAGGTCCCAAAATGACGTAACCACCCAAAGCCTAAATCCCTTTGCCTTTCTCTTAGAATTCAGTTCCTAAGGACCAGATCCTAAAAGCCATATAAGTGCCTAAAGATACAAACAGGCATCTAGTGGGGTTTTCAAAAGCACCTATGCAGGTGGGATGCCAATGGGAGTAAAGAGCCTAAAACCCTTTGAGGATCTGTGCCTAGGTGCCTCTCTGTAGACACCTTTGAAAATCTGGCCATGAGTTGCTTTAGAAAATGGGACTTAGCCTCCTAAGTCACTTGGGTGCTTTTGAAAACACTACCCCAATTCCTACTATTTTCAGTTCCCTTCAGTGGCTTTGAAAAGCTGAGCCTATCTCTACGTTTGTAGCTTCCTTCTTAAGCTGAGCACCGGCCTTATCTAAAGCCCAGTGGGAGACTTTCCATTGACTTCCATGGGCTTTGGATCTGGTGCTTTTGTAGGGAGCTATGAGACATTTTTGTAATTTCACTCTAATTTGCCATCTCATTTGATTTCAATATAAGCTCACCTCCTGCACAGACACTGGATGGTTCAGCTGCCAGGATCTCAATACAGGATTTCTTCAGAATCTAAGAGATGAAGATAATGGGATTTTTGATCATCGGTGTTCTTTTGGCACTTAACAAATGTGGGAAAGGGTGCATTTCTCTCACTTTCGCAATACCCCACTCACCGAATCAATAGTGCCTCTTAGAGCATAAAAGCCGCCCGTTACCGGGAAAACGTGATCAATGCTGTCAGCAATTGTTGACAGCTGCAAAGAAAGACCATCATAAATGCACAAGGCAAACAAAATTGCAGCATCTAAAACTGAGCCTATTTGCTGACAGGCAGAGCTCTGACAGGTATGGATTTATGCACTGGTAATTAAGTAAATGACCTCATCTGATGCTGTTAATGGGTGGGGAGAACCAAAAAAAAAGTCCCAAAATTACCTGAGTTTCATTAAAGTCTTTCACTCCAACACAATAAACGATAGCTCCGAGGCTTCTGGCTCTGTCAGCCTACATGAAAGACACCATTACATGCAAAGCCAGGTAAACTGGAACCAAGAGCAGATGCTCACAAGTTTGACACGAACCACTTAGTGTACGTCTACACTGCAATTAAAAACCCACTGCTGGCCATGCCAGCTGACTTGGGCTCGGGCGAAGGGCTGTTTAATTGAACGAAGGGCATTCAGGCTCAGGCTGGAGCCCGGTTTCTAGGACCCTGCAAGGTGGGAGGGTCCCACAGCTGAGGATGCAGCCTGAGCCGAAACGTCTATGCCGCAGTTAAATAGCCGCGGGAACACAAGGCCAGGTCAGCTGGTATGGGCCAGCCATGGGTGTCTAATTGCAGTGTAGACATACCCTTAGCTACTTGGGTAAACTCAATGAGGACTTACTTCTTTTTCTGCATAATAAAACTGAACCTCTTGCAACTCCCCATCTGTCAGAGCAATAATCACACTAGCTGTCCGGAGTCCTGTAGGGGTGAGAGTGAAAATGGCTGGGGTTAGGTATGGATGATACAGAAGCTTTGACAATGGATAAAAAAGTTTAGGCAATGCATCCTTCTTTGCTGACAAATGAATACAGAGCTCTAAGGCTCAGCTGATCTAAAATGACCACAATGGAGTTATGCAATCTACACCAGCTGAAGATCTGACCCAGAACAGCGTGTTATGAGCAAAATCCTACTTGTCTTCATCACACAAGCAGCACCAGGGAATCAGTGCGAGTCAGGAGAGTACTGCTCCAGCAGCACCCATGCACAGACCTCCCTGGAACCTGCTGCCTCATGTCAGCCCTCTTTCCTGCTTGGATCCCACTGAGGATCCTGCAGTGAACCTTGTGGTGGGGTGAGACCAGAGGGAGAGGGGAGGGGGGAATCGCCCCTTGACAAGCATTTCTGAGTGTGGCCATTCCAGAGAAAGGCAGCAGGGATCTGTGGTTCAGGGGGGTTCATTCATAGAAGGGGATGCCAATTCCTGCGCCATGACAGAGCAAGCTGGGGTGATCTCCCTAACGCATCCTGCCATCCCAACGCCTCCTCCTGTAGGTCAGAGGGGAGCAATTCTCCCCCACAAGCTGAGTATAGTGAGCAGGATTTGTGTGAGAACTCCTGCATTCCTTGTGCAAGAATGCTCCCTGAAGTCAGTGGGGATTCCAGGGGTGCAAAGAATGCAGGAACAGGCCACGGGGACAAAATTCACCCATGCGTGGAGATCCAGCACATGGCTGATGCACTCCTTACATCCCACCTAGATCTTCAAAATAGGGTTTAAGGGTTGTGCCGGCTTTGTTCCAGGCGAGTTTTAGCCACAGTGAGTAGCCCAGTATACAGCAGAGCAATATACAGCCAAATATAGCGCTCTAGCAAAATTACTCCCAACTAGTACGTAAATTGTGGCTCAGTCAATTACACACATCTGATGTCACTTCTTAAGTCCAGCAGTTACAATACAAGCATTTGCTTTCTGGGCAGCGGGGGAGACCAGGAATGTTGTTTTTTACAATAATTTCTCTCTGTTTCAAATGTCTTTCCAGTATTACTGGAAATTAAAGAGCCTGATGAGTTTTGACAGGTTTCTTATGCCGTGCAGTCCTTGCCATGTCATGTCATAGGCATACACATGAAGCCTTAAAGGTGACCTGCAGCTGGGAAAAATGGGTCTTGACCTTGCTTTTTTTTTTTAATAGTTGAAGAAGGCTGGAAAGATCGTTGTTGTTATTTTATGTTTTACATTTTTTTTTTCTTCTTGGTATTTTACTTTAGCTATCGTATCGACACTTTTTTTTCCTGGAAAACTAGTAGGTTCATTGACTGAATGAGAGGAGAGGCCATTTTTATGCAGGCTCTTCAGATCTTTGTTTTTCTAAACACCTGCTTAACTCAAATACCAGAGAAACACTTGGGAGAAGGGCACTTTTGTTAAAACCCACCACTAATTCAATTAGGAGCCTAGTGAGCGCCTAACCCATATCTCTGCATCCTCCCAGGAGACCTCCAGCAACATAGGGAAGAAAAGTCTTGACATCCCTGATATAGCCAAGGTAAAAAGCAAGCAGGAAAAATACTTCTTTAAATGTTAAGCCACCTTTATGCACAGAATCAAAAAAGGACAAAAACATATTCCCACACCCCCACGTTAGGTTACTTTTAAGTTCAGAAGGACAGAGAGCCTGATCCCAAGCCCAGTGAAATCAATGGGACATCTCCGACTGAATGCAATGGGTGTCAGGTCGCACTCGCAGCAATGCTGAAGGTCAAATGAGAGTTTTGGGTACATCAGGCAGATAGGACTGGGTGCTTCAAAATGGAATGATACATGTAAAGCCCAATACTTCTACACTGCGTCCAATCAGCTGAACAATTACTAGGCTCACTGCACGGAGTACTGGGTGCAATTCTCCGGCCTGTGTTATGCAGGAAGTCAAGACTAGAAGATCACAGTGGTGCCTTCCGGCCTTAGAATCTATGAATTTGAAAGCAGGGCTTTAATCGAACTGGAATGGAAAGACAGTGTAATACTAGCTCCTCCCCCAACATTTCTTTCTCCCACGGGTTAATTACAGGTCATGCTGACAACCCCATCCTCCCCAGCTTCTCAATGAAAATAAATTATGGCAGTGATAAGTGTCCCTACCTCCATAGTTTTCATGGTAAATCTGTTCATTTGCCTGCAACAAAGAGTAAAAAGTTATTATCTCTTTTTAGGTCCAACAGGGGCAAGAGAAGCAGAAGTTAAGAAGTATAAATCAAAGCGAGAAGGTTCCATAGTGTGTACCCTTTTAAATCCTTCATGCATGAATGTATCTCCTCCAGGCATTTCAGACTGAAGAATCTCAAGCCCCCGTCTTATGGCTTCCCTTGAAAAGAGAAGAATTAAACAAAAAAATCTCATTTTTCTGCTTTGAGACATTCCTGAAACCCAGCAAGACATGCAGCCCCCGAGAGCACTTGATCAGAATAGAACAATGCACCACCACAGACACATGAGTCAAAGGGTCAGGAACCAACAGCATCACTACAACCCAACATTCTGAAAGCTGCCCTGCACCCAATGGCGTATAGAAATGGATCCAAGATATAATGTCATGGCAAACACATTTGAAGGATCCTGTTCTGTGGTTGCAGTGGGGGTATATTGTAATTAGGGATCAGACCAAATTAAAAAGAAAAAACATATAAATTCTGGCAAACTTCAATCAGGGTTGAAATCTTCATTCCGATGGCCCCAATCACTATAAAGTGCAAACCAAAACTCATGATTCAGACAGCCCTCAGGGCTGGTTAAATCTTGAGTTATGGTCTGACCCAAAATAACGATAAGAGGCCAAAGTGTATGAAAATAGCGTCCGAATGTTGTGGGCTTTTCCTAATCTGGCCCAATGAAAAGTGATCAACCCTCTTTCCCCCGATAAACATCTGGAGCACGAACTGTTCCTTATCCTGGGACAGATTCTGATACTGTCACTCATCTTGAATAGCACCTTATTCCATGAAGGGTTCACTCAAAGTCCACTCATGGAAGGTTCCACTCAACATGAGGGTATCAGAATCATAGCTGTTTGTGAATGTACAGCGCCTAGCTCAATAGGGCCCTGATCCTGTCTTGAGGCCACTAATAATAGCAGTGTGGAACAAAGACCCCAAAGGAAGGACCTAGGAAGCCCAAAAGTCAGATGCTGTGGAGAAACATTCATAAACACCCAGAACATTCTCCCCAGCCTTCGTTTGGTGATCCAGCCATTTGGCCAGCACAGTAATAAACAGCGAGGCAGTGTGAGTTTTTGTGGGACAGAGGTGAAATCTGAGGCTCTGAGAAGGGACGTCCCTGGGGCGAGGAGCACATTCTGCCCTTTCAAAGTGTAAGATGAGCTGAAATGGCACTCGGGGAATAGCATATGGCAGGGGAGTTAGATCGGGGAATGTTTTAATGCCAGTTTCCAACATCGCCACAGGGTTAGCATCGACCTTTCACCTTGCAAAGGGCAAATCCACCTGAGCAAGGTAAACACAAGCTAGCTCCGGCCCCTAGACACCCACTTGGGGCCTGATCCGAAGCCCAGTGAAGTCAATGGAAACACTCCAGTAGGCTTCAGGGCCAGGCCCCAGAAGATGCAGAAGAAGGATCTGGGAGGCTGTCTCCGGATGTCGATTAGACTATTCCAATCCCCCTCTCCTCCCTTTAAGAGGTGCTTCAGACTGATGTAGGCACACAGCACTACCAGCACCGGACAAATAGGGAGAGATGGCCAGTGTGACAGATATAGCGGAGAGAGGGAAACAGACTGTGTGAGGGCAAAGTTCAGCCCTAAGTCAATCAACAGAGAGAATTTGGTTGCAAAGGGGGGCAGAAAAAGGGAGTTTGCTGCAGTCTCAGCTTCTCCCCTTTCTCTCACTGGAGCACAGGATGGAATTCTCTTCTGGCTGGCTTTGCAGCAGCATGGCGTTCGAAGCAGATGGTGCGAGTAGGAAGCACTTCTTGCAAAACAATACCCAGACATATCTTTTAGCAGTGGTCCAGGACAATGCAGGATTGATTGCTGAAATGCTTTGGACTGCTCCTGGAGAACACTGCAGCACTTTATCACACAGTGTCTTCTGCACGCGGCGTCAGGGCCTGCTTTCTCCTACCCCAGAACTGCCCTTCTGAAATCAGTGGGGTGGTGCTGGTGAACCTAGAGCGGGCAACTGGCTTCCGGATTGCAAGCGCTAGGCTTGCCTTAGAAATGCAGCTTGATAGAGCGCCGGCGCATTGAGCTATCTGCTTGCCACAAGGCTGCAAATGGGATATCAAAGGGCTGTTCCACATATGGCCTTCAATCCTGCTCCCAATGGAAGCGCCGCAATTGATTCCAATAGGCACAGGAGCGGATCCACACTAAAGACTAACGTTAGACAGTCCTGAGCTCTTGCAGTTGTTAGGAGTCCCTAGCTCTATTGGGCTGAAGGAGGTGAAGTACTTACCTGTCTTCTGTTAGCTTCATGATCGTAGTGCCTCGCGAGGAAAAGACAATGAAGGACATGCGCAGCATTGGACTGAAACAGACAGAACAAATCCACATCACACACAAGATTCTCTCAGCATATTCGGCAGCCTCTAAGAAAGCAGCAGGTGAAACACTATGTATATTGTAACTGAAGTTTCCTCTTGTGAAAACTTTACCTTATAAACTTCTCAGCCAGGCTCTCGACAAAAGAGTAGATCTCTGTCCAGTGGTTTCTGACGCTTCCAGACCTAAATGCAAATTATAACCAGTTAGGCTAATTTCCCCCTGCAGTGGAATTGACTGCAACCTACTGAATATTTAGATGGGATATTCTAAGGCAGTTAGAATCAAATCAATGGGAGTTGGGCAACTAACTCGCTGAAGCTCCTTTGAAAATACCACCTTTCTACAAGTATCAGGGGGTAGCCGTGTTAGTCTGTATCTACAAAAACAACAAGGAGTCTCGTGGCACCTTAAAGACTAACAGATTTATTTGGGCATAAGCTTTCGTG
>NW_020664753.1:2483571-2492692 GCF_002925995.2 Terrapene triunguis | reverse complement strand
CACGAAAGCTTATGCCCAAATAAATCTGTTAGTCTTTAAGGTGCCACCAGACACCCTTCTACAGTGCAACAATTCCATTCGACATTTTAACAATGTGCCCAGTCATGTTCCCATTGAAATCAATGGCAAACTCCCACTCACTTAAAGGGAAGCAGGATTGGGTCATAATTATTTTACTGTACATAGCGTATTTTAAGCCACCGTGAAGAGAGTGTTCTGCCAGTTGTTTTTATTCATTTTTACAGTATAAATATTCCCGTCCCTTTATTAAAACTGTAATTTCTTTTTATTTTATTTTGCTAAGACTTGTGATGAAATGAAGGATTTGCTTTCCTAGGGTGAAATTCTGCTTTCAGAGCTGCACTGAAGAATCTCAGCTTTGATTTTCTGCTCTCCCAGCATGTATGGGAGAAAATATCCATGGATTCCTGCTCATTTAGGTAGAGTGGACCTAAGTAATCTGGAGAGGAAGGATAATATTGTGGCTAATGTATAGGGCTAGTCCTTGGGAGATCTGAGGTCAATTCCTGGATCTACCCCAGACTTCTTATATGACCTTGAGCAAGTCACTTAAAAGTCTTTGTGCTTCAGCTCCCCATCTGTAAAATGGGGATAATATCACCTCCAGTGTCTCATCCATTTAGACGGTAAACTCTTTGGGGCAGAGACATACTAAATGTATGTACAGCACCTAGCACAGTGGGTCTTCTAGGTGTTACTGTAAAGAAAATAAGAAGTACATTTCCACTGTATGGGTCAGAGAGGAGTATTTTGCCCCTATGTTGTAGCAATGAACATTTTCAGACCATTATAAAGTCTCTGAAGGGTGAGGTATCAGAGTGTTTAGGAGCCCTGCCTTGGACTCTACTGTCTATCACACTTGGATTCACTCTCTTTGCCGGGCAAATTCATGTGTTCCATGTCCCAGGCACTGAATCACAAGCAGAGGAGATGCAAACCACAGGCAGAAAGTTACATAAACAAACAACAACATCTGCCGAAAGATCACAGAGCAAGGGCTTATTAGACCATGTGAATTCCTCTGCTATGCAATAGGGAAATACAAGGAAGTAACCAAACTAAAGCATAACCACCACCAAGCAAGACATGATAAACTGCTCTCTACCTTAAGTGCTAATCTTATTGACCTTAGCCATTGTGCTCTGCCAGAACATGGAAAAAGCAGGCATTGACAGAGGAAGCATGGTCCAGTGGTTAGGGTGCACACCTAGGATTTAGGGTTCAATTCCCCACTCCACCACAGGCTTTCTGTGTGATCTTGGGCAAGTCATTTAGTCTCTCTGTGCCTCAGTTCTCCCTCTGTAAAATAGGGGTAATAGACTGGTCCTATCTCACAGGGGTGATGTGAAGACAAGTCCATTATCAAGGTAATGGGGCCATGTAACTACCTAAGATAGACAGAACGGGCCTCCTTATGTAGCCCTGCCCCTATGATCACATGCTATTGTTTTCTGGGGGACCCCTGCCTCATTCACTGCACAAATCGGATGCCATGTAGTAAACGAAATAGCAGGCACCATGTTGGACAGTGGGGATACAAATAAATGTTGCAACGAGGCACGCCCTCCCAAGCTAGGAGCTCTGCCTCGGCGCATCCTCGAGATCAGATTCCATACGGGACCTACATGCCGAAAGAGAAATTCCACTCCACCCCCGCCCCACATGCATGTGCAGTGTCACTAGAACAGTGGGGTGGTGCTAGTGGAGGAACCCTTTCCTGTGAATTAAAAAATGTATGTTCTTCTGACTCCATTAGGCTCCTTTGAAAATCCACTCTGAGCGATGATAGCTCAGCTAAATCCAAAAAAGATTTCCAATGGTCTTTACAAGGAACAAGCCTACCCATGCCTCAGTTTCTTCATGGGTACAATGATTCTGCCTTCCTTTGTAAAGTGCTCGGAGAGCTACTAATGAAAAGCACTATCTAGGAGCTAGGTATGATCCCTTCTATTATTAGTATGTCCAATTTAGAGACTATTTTGGGCTGGATTTCAAGTTTCTACCCACAAACCGCTGCGGGGTTAGCGCGATTTGAAAAGAATGATCACAACAGATTTTCTTTATTGTGCCAAAAATGTATCTTTTTCACCCACTGCCTACTCAAAAATAGTGGAACTGTTTTTGCTCAATCTTAAAAAAAAATTCACCCCCTGGCAGAGAGCAGACCTGTAAATATCAGCCTGGAAGGTAAAAGCTGGAGAAATTTTTCAGCTACTGAAAACAGCCCATTAGAATAGAAATACTTAAGCAAGGCAACCTTAGTGCTAGGCATTGCTATGTGCTCTGCCTATAGTGAAGGCCCTAGTTCGGGAATTCGTATGAGCATGTAACACCAGTTGGAGTTTTGCACACCTAGGGGCATGTGAATGGAAATGACTGTGATCAGATTCATGCAGGGGAGGGGGGATTAACTCTGAAAAGCAAGTGAGATCTGTCGTGGGCTGGAGTCCTTATATTTGATGCTCCCAGGTCGGCAATGCTCCAAAAGGGGTTTGTGCCAGATCCCTGTGCTTTGCCACCCATCGGCTGGAGGCGGTCCAAAAGGCAGCGGGTGTGAGGCATCCTCCATACAATGCGTCCCTTACTCCATCCCTCCCACCTGGAAAGCACCGCGTGGGCTGGCTGCAAATAGGTGTCAGGAAATCCAACTGCTTGGAAATCAGCTGGTGGATGCCTCCAAATAAACAGCGCCAGAGGAGTGTTCAGCACAAAGTTAACATCAAAGGATCTGCCCCACTCTGCCCCTCATAGTTCAGACTTGTCATCTCTTGCTGTGTGTGATGCCCCAGTATGGGCGACATTGGTGATGCCAGACCCACCAAAATCCGACTGGAGCAGACAGCTGGTCTGCGAGGGCCGGGCTAGGTAAGAACCCGTTTGTTTCCTATATAGCATTGTTTTTGCCATGTCTTTTTGCTTGCTTTTTCATATGTAAGTCTATACAGATGTGTGTGTGTGTGTGTATTATATATATATATATATATCCTTATTTGTTACCCTAAAGGCCTGATCCTGCACCATTGTCATCAATGACAGTTTTAATACAACTAAGAACAGGGCTTACAATGGTAAAACATTTGCTAGACTATGCACTAAGGCCCCATTCTGCAAGGTGCTGAGTGCTTCCTGTGAGGACCTGAGCACCCTCAACTCCAGCTGAAATCACTGCGGTACTCAGCAGCTGCCAGATGTGGGTCCTTAGTTCTGCAGAATCAGTGACGTTTTTCTATCAGCATCTAACAATTGCAAGGCAAGTCTTAGCTAGAGTGTCTGTCTGAGGCCAGCAAAACCCATTCTGAACCCATCTCCTGATGCCCGAGGATAGTGAAGGGGCAGGCCTTTGAAAGATGCTTAGCACCACAAAGTAGGTGTATGTCAATTTTAACAGTGCGAATGCTGGATTCTCCATCACTGACAACTTTTAAATCAAGACTGGATGTGTTTCTAAAAGCTCTGCTCTAGGAATTACAATGGGGCAGTTCTGTGGCCTGTGTCATACTGGAGGGCAGATGAGAGGATCACAGTGGTTCCTTCTGGCCTTGGAATCTATGAATCAATGAGAGTACTGCAGGTATAAACATAGGCACAGGAAGTAGGGGTGCGCAGTGTGCAGCACCCCCAGGTTAAATGCAGGGCCACTGGCCCCGCGCCCAGGGCTCCACTCCCCGGCTCAGGTCCCGGAGGCTGGCTCCATGCCCCGCTCCCCACCCGCTGGCTCCGCGCCCGGGGTCCTGCTACTGGCCCTTCAGCCGAGACTCCGCTTCCCAGCCACTGGCCCTGGCCGCCGGCCCCACTACCTGGCTGCTGGCCCTGCACTCCACTCCCCAACCTGGCACCTGGGGCTCGGGTCCCGGCCACTGGCCCCACTCCCCGGCTGCTGGCCCTGTGCCTGGGGCCCGCACCCAGGGCCCCACCCCCGGGACTCTGCTCCCCGGCCTCTGGCCCTGTGCCCGGCCCCACCCACCGCTCCCAGGCCTCCGCTCCCGAGGCCCCATGCCCGGCCCCCTACTCCCGGGGCCCCACACCCGGCCCCATGCCCGGGGCTCTGCTCCTGGCCCCACACATGGGGTCTCAATTGCTGGCCTTTGCCTGGAGCTCCGCTCCTGGCTCCACACCCACTCCCAGTTCTGGTCACAACCTTGGCCCCTTACCCCTGTCTGGATCTCCCCTCTCCTGGAGACACAGCCCTGCTCCCAGCCCCAGCTCGGGGAGGCAGGGGGGTGGAAAGGGGAAAGGGGGCTGGCTTTCAGCACCCCCTCTGCTAAAAATGTTCCAGCGCCACTGGGTATAAATGGACATTTGCACATCGGGACCTGCACTGGAATGTTGTTGCTTTAGGCTGTTTTTGTCAGTCCCTTAAAATCATTCAGGCCAGGATCAGAGTCTGTTAAATAAGCAGCAAATGAACACTGGATAACTGCCACTGACGAGGCTGGATTATTGTCCTGCAATGCCTGAGCCATCATCGCCTCATAGAAAGGTAGAGCTCCTGGCCTGTCCAAGCGCCAGACCATCAGCGAAATGACACAGTTCTCACAGGCCTCCAGGAGAGAGCCAAGATAGAGTCAGGTTCCTGAACGCTGGCAATGGAGCCAATCAATGCTGAGCGTGCAGAACGGATGGCAGGGCTGAACAATGCAGTCCCTAGCCCCACATAGACCCCAGTGGAAGGCATGCGGAGATGCAGCAGACATGAAATCCTGCTAGTCCCTGGCCTGGGGATTTGGACTGGTGGTGGATCATACAGTGCATCTGTAGATCACTGCTCAGAGTGTTCTGGGTCCCTCTCTGTGCTTGAACTAGAGGATGAGAGTCTGTTACAGCCTGAGTCTCCAGCTCAAGCTGTAGACTGATGCTTTTGACTCTGAAGGTCCCTGGTTCACTCAAGTGTCAGCCCAGGTGAGGTGGTCACATCAACCAGGCCTCAGGCCTGATTGACTCCCCCTCTCTCCCCACAGGGAGCTGTGGCGACCCAGTAAGTCGATATTCTCTGTGGCTCATGGAGACGTATCAGTAAAAAAGGCCTGGCAGTGGCAATGCTGTTCCCCAGGCCACCATTGCCCTGTCCTCCACGACGCCCCCAGAGCCAGCTCCTCAGCATCTCCCCACCCCACAACCCCCCCCGAGACAGCATCTGGGCCTCCCCCCCAATGGCGCACCCAGATACGGCATCTGGGCCTCCCCCCCGATGGTGCCCCAGAGATGGCTCCTTGGCATTCCGCACCCCACAGCTCCCCCCAGAGATGGCTTCTGGGCCTCCTGCCCATGGTACCCCCAGAGATAGTTGTTGGGCCTTCCCACCCCTCAGTGTCAACTCCTGGGCCTCCTCCCTCCCCCCCGAGAGCCAGCTCCTGGATCTCCCCACACACACCGTGGTGCCCCCAGAGACAGCTTCTCAGCATCCCCACCCCATGGTGCCCCCAGAGCCGGCTCCTTGGTATGCCCCTTCCCCTACAACATGCCCAGAGCATCCTCCCTCCCCCACGTGCCGCACATGGAGATCCCCAGGGAGGCAGCGGTGCCCCCCCAGCTGGTAGCAGTAGCAACCAGAGCTCCTATGTCGCTGCCTTTCTGGGCAGGGGAGGAGACTCGCCCTCACCCGCAGCAGCAGCCTATCAGCCAGGAGGCAACATTTTACCCAATGTGTCGGGCACAGGGGGTGCCTTGCCCCTCCCCCCAATCCATCCCATCCATGGCTGAGGCTCATGGGGGAGCAGAAGATGAGGCAGCGAGCAGCTGCTGTGGGCAGTGACATACCGGAGGAGACATTCCGGGTCAGGTTCTGCTGTAAATCCAGAGTGATCCCAATGAAATCACAGGCTAATGCGGCCGGGACCAGATTAGGATAAGGCCCAACGAATGCAAAACCCACAAAAACCATGCACTGTGAGTGAGCTCCCCATGCTGGGAGCGCCGTTCTGTTACACAAGACACAAAAAGAAGAGTCAGCAAACCACAGCCTAGCAAAGAATGCACTCCCTGTCCCATCCGGGAGCCCTGAGCAGCAGCTGCCTGCCTGAATTTCCCACTGATGCCTCTCTGGGGAAATGGGGCTGAGGTGAATCAGCATCTCAGAGGGCTGAAACGAAAAGCTGTGACAACCAGGGCCTAATTCTGCTCCTGCTTCCACCACAGTAAATCAGGAGTGACTCCTTTTAAGTCAATGTAGTTTTTATATCCATGTCACAGCTGGGGTGACAGTTATCACAGACAGGCCCGCATGTCCTTAGGGATGTCTGTGAGACAATCAGGTGTGAGACTGGGTGGATCACAACAAGAGCGCGACTCCTCAAGGGGTGGTGTAAGCCGATTCCCACCTGAAACCAGGCGGGCAAAACTGGCACAGAAGAGGTATCATTCATGGCCGATTTACAGCAACATGCAGAAAACAGAGGGGCTGATCTCTGCTCCAGCCCCCATACCCCTCTCCATAAAGCCATCTTTGCCCCCCTCTACCTCTGCTTCTCCTGAGAGGCGCAGCATAGAATCTGCGCTGGAACGTATGTGACTCAAGATAGAGGCAGGGGCTGCCCTGAAGAGACCAAGTAGATCAATAGGGTACAGTGCATACAAGCTCCATAATTTAGCAGTGAAAGTGGATGCCCTGGGTCTTGCTAGATAGTAAATATTTCCAATATTATCTGATCATCTATGACGAATAGGACACACTTAGGAACAGGGACTGTTTCTGCAGATCATCTATCCCATCCCCAATCCTGCTGCCGTTAAAATCCATTACTAATCTGCTTTTGATATCAGTAAATGCAGCATCCGGCATGTAATTCCCAGCGCTTCATGGAGGCTAGTTTTAAATGTCCCAAGCAATGGACTTCCATGTGGAGTTCATTCCACCGCACAATAGATATCAATGCCGGGAAGATTGTGCCTGAAGTTTCCTTTGATTCGTTTCAACCCATTGCTCCTAATTACACCCCTCTTGTGCTACTTTAAAGGGTTCCTCTTCCTGCTGCATTTACAGCCAACAGATACATATAAATGGCAGTGCCAAAGCCCTGCTCTCCCCTACTGAGGTTGAAAACGGGAGGGGGGGCGGTGAAGCAGGTTTTTTGCTGAGTTTCTGCCTATTTGCCTATATCTGATAGGGAGGCGCTCCAAGCTGAAGGCAGAATTCCAGGATGGTCTCAAAGCAAGAACAGACTCCACCGTTCTAACCCATTGTTCTATAGACGTGCTGGGCTTAGCTTGGGCCATTGCACTCCCGGAGCGCAGTACCTGCTTACCCCGGGGCTAAAGCTGGCCCAGCCCGTCACAGGGATGAACATGTGTCTCAGTAGAGCCCTTTGCTCTGAAATCTGCAGTTTGGTTGTTATTTGGCGAGAGCTAATTGCAGCCACAACCACATTCTAGACAGCAGGGAAATTCTGCACATCGGTATTAGTGGCTCTGGAATTAAAGCAAAGCCTCAGGGCACTGAGTTTGTTGTGGTTTCAGACATGCACATGCACATCCATCCGTCCCATGGCTCTGTTCTCCTGAGCCAGCAGAGTATCGGAAGTGACAAGACTCCTCCTCTCCTGAGCACTGGCCTGGAAAGGACCCTTTGTGGATGGATCACCCAGGTAAGAGGGACCAGCATTTGTATTCCAGTAACATCTAAACACCCCAGCTGAGATCCGACTGTGCTATTCTGCCCACTGTCCAAACATATCGTAGGAGACAGGCCCTGCCCCAAAGAGCTTACAACGTAAATAGACAAGACAAGGGATAGGAGGGGGAACAAAGGCACAGAAAAGCAACTCGCTGAGGGTCAGGATTCGAACCCATTTCTTCTAGGGCCCAGGCCAGCAGGCTAGCTGCTGATGCACACTGCCTCTCAAGGTAGCTGCGTCCAAAAGGTTTTAAGAGTGGGACCAGTGCCAGGCCAGGACACTATCCCCTCACTGAGAGCTTTTCTCCCATGAAATAAAATGGCTGTAAAATTACCCAGCTCCACATTGTTATCTACTATGTGTGCCTCCCTCGAAATGCTGCCACTGGTCTGATCACTATCAGTCTGACCATGTGACCAAGCCAGCTCCCTCCTGCAACTTCCCCAACATCTAGCCACAGAAATGGGCAGCGCACGGGGAAAGGAAACCCAAAGCCAGACACGGAATTTAGCCAGTCAGCCCACTACTGGTCTTAGAACTTTTGCTATTACCAGTACAGGGCCTCAGA
Source organism: Terrapene triunguis (assembly GCF_002925995.2). NCBI lineage: Eukaryota > Metazoa > Chordata > Testudines > Emydidae > Terrapene > Terrapene triunguis. Next base: position 2,484,493 of record NW_020664753.1, on the reverse strand, counting down.
CACACAGTTAAGCAGTTCTGGTTCTATTCAGCAAAGCCAAGGCCCTTACTCCTCGCTGCTCTCCGTCACTCAGGAGGCACTTCTACTGACCAGGAGGCAGCAAAATGAGGCACTTCTGCTGAGTGTAATGTGCAACAGCCATGCTTCTTCTCTCCATTTGTGCATAAAGGACCCAGTCCTTGCATGCCTTGTGCAAATTCACGTTGTGAGATTCAGGGAATGCAAGCTCACACCCAGAAGTGATAACTCACTCCCTACAACTATATGCTTATGGAGCATGACCCAAAACCCACTGAAGTCAATCGGAGTCTTTCAATTTACTTCCTTGGCTATGGCTCAGGCTCTTACTATATAAAATGCAGTTCCATACAGATATATGCCTTTATTTAAATATTGCAGATGAGATGCTTTTTTCTTCACTCTTTTAGTTATACACGAGCCATATAACAAAATCACTGTTCATTGGTTCGCTTTGTACTGTCTTTAAGCTTTTTCCTTTTTGGATTTAATTGTTTTTTTTTCTTTTTGCCAAAAGGCAGCTCTGCTTGTGTAATATCGGACAAAGTACAAATAAACACAACCTGCTTCCAATAACAAAGTTATGTCCACAACAAAGCAAACATTTGGCAGAACTTGCCAGCTATTGTCCATGGTTACATAAAATCTAAACATCAGCTACACTATACCCCAGTGAAGAAAGACAGATAGGAAAAAATACCAGATCAGGGTTTGATAATAATACATATTGCCTGCGGGCATTCAGATTCCTTGAGTCATGGGTTTTTAACACCAGAAGGGACCACTGTGATCATCTAATCTGACCTCAAACATAGTGATATATTTGGTATAAATGACTAGGTCAGATTATGAGAATCAGAGAGAGAGAGGCATAGATAGATAGATAGATAGATAGATAGATAGA
>NW_020664753.1:2483172-2483561 GCF_002925995.2 Terrapene triunguis | reverse complement strand
GATAGATAGATAGATAGATAGATAGATAGATAGATAGATAGATAGGTGGATGGAACAGTGGATGGGGATAGAATGATGGATAGATGGGGTGTATGGGGATGGGTCTATGGATGGATGGGGTGTATGGGGATAGATAGATAGATAGATGGGTTATATGGAGATAGACAAATAGATAGATGGATAGATGGGGTGTACGGAGATGGGTCTATGGATGGATGGGGTGTATGGGGATAGATGGATAGATGGGGTGTAGGGGAATAGATTGATGGATATATGAGATGCATGGGAATTGATACATGAATATATAGGGTGTATGAGGATAGATGGATGGATGGGTGTATGTAGATAGATAGATAGATAGATAGATAGATAGATAGATAGATAGATAG
>NW_020664753.1:2418611-2483162 GCF_002925995.2 Terrapene triunguis | reverse complement strand
GATAGATAGATAGATAGATAGATAGATAGATAGATAGATAGATAGATCTATTGGATGGGGATGGATAGATGTGGTTTATGGGGATAGATGAATGGATCGGGTGGATGGGGATGGATAGATGGATGGATGGGGTGTATGGAGATGGATAGATGGGGTGTATGGGGTGGATAGATAGATAATTACAACCATATTCAGAAATTTAGTCCTGCTATAATCAATTAAGTTTAAGGGGCAAACTCAGCTCTCCTTATTTACATGAACTCCCGCAGATTTCAGTGGAATCTTTCTGCGTCAGGATCTCACGATCAGATCCCAGATGTACTGATGAATCAGGGTTAGGCAGTACAGTAACTCCTCACTTAACGTTGTATGTTCCTGAAAAAAGCAACTTTAAGTGAAACAATGTTAAACTAATCCAATTTTCCCATAAGATTTAATGTAAATGCGGGGGATTAGGTTTCAAGGAAATATTTTTGGGGCAGACAAAAGGCAATATATACTGTACAGTACTGTACTGTACTGTGGTGGGGAGGTGCCCCTGGCTTACCCCTGGGGCTCAGGGCTGGGGGTGCAGGGTCTGGGAGGGAGTTAGAGTGTGGGAGGGCACTCAGGGTGGGGTGCGGGGTCTGGGAGGGAGTTAGGGTACGGGAGGGCGCTCAGGGTGGGGGTGCGGGAGGAGGCTCAGGGCTGGGGCAGGCAGGAGGTGCAGAGCACTTACCTGGGGCAGCTCCTGTTTGGTGCAGGGGGTGTGCAGATGGCTCTGTGCAGAGCAGCACCGCCCCCATGGCCGCGATTCTGGAAGCCGCGATTCTGGGAGCTGCCCTCTCCACCCGGCAGGCAGGGCCACCCAGAACACAGGGGCTTTAGGGGCTTCAGGGCCCTGGGCTAAGGGGGCCCCTGGGCCCTGGCCTGCAGCTCTAAAGCCCCTTTCGGAATGCGGCCCTGTGAGCACGGGCCGGAGGACTCAGGAGGAGCAGGGGCAGCTGCGCAGCCAGCGGCCGGAAAGAAGCGGCGCTTTTCCCTTCAAAGCCGGTCGGAGAGAAGCGGCGCTTTGAAGGGAAAAGCGACGCTTCTCTCTGGCCGCTGGCTGCGCGGCTGCCTTTGCTCCTCCTGAGTCCTCCGGCCCGTGCTCGCAGGGCTGCATTCCGAAAGGGGCTTTAGAGCTGCAGGCCAGGGCCCTGGGACCCCCTTATCACAGGGCCCTGCAGCCTCTAAAGCCCCTGCGTTCCGGGTGGCCCTGCCCGCGGGGAGGGGGCAGCTTCCCCGCTCGCTCCTTCCCTCCCTCTCAGAAAGTCCTAAGCGCCGCCAAACAGCTGTTTGGGGAACTGCTGGGAGGGAGGGAGGGAGGGAGGAAGGGAGGGGGAGGAGGCAGAGAAGAGGAACTTGTGCAATGCTCCCTTGTAAAGTCAGCCAAACGACATTATAAGGGAGCATTGCACAACTTTAAATGAGTATGTTCCCTAATGGAGCAGCGACGTAACTTGAAACAACATTAAGCGGGAGGACGGTAAGTGAGGAGTTACTGTACAGCATATGAGTGCTTGGTCTTCCAGAGAGGTTGGTTCCCATCTTGACATAGGCCACGAGCGAAATGAGGCCAATATTTTCAAAAATGGGGGTCTAAAGTTAGGTGACTGAGTCCATAGTGGGAGACCTAAAATAGTGGTGTGATTTTCAAATGTGCTGAGATCCCAGCATCTCCCATTAGCCGCTGTCCTAGGTGTCCAAGCCTGGATTTAGCCATCCATTTTTAAATAATTTTGACCTAAATCTAGTGGGTTTCCCTCTGATCCAGTGCACACAATCAGCACACAGAACAGCAATCAGTGCTGAGACCCCCTGCAGAGAGATGCTGCAGAAGTACCTGAGACAGATCAATATCCTGTGCTTAGGTCAAGTCCTTGGACTGGAACAGTGGGAATGTGGCAAGATGGGCAAAGATTCATAGAGAGGACTGGGGGGTGGAAACCTGCACAGTTCCTATTTGCTCTAGACAGTGCCTGTATTCCATCATTTTTGTGAGTACTACATTCACTCAGAACGTTTAAAACAAAACGATGGGGTTTTTTGGCTTTCCTGGCACATAAAATGTCCTTGCCAACCTGGGCTTTTGAAAACAAAGCACCCAGTGTGTAGAGACTGGGTGACTCTGGGGACTGGCAATAGCTTGCAGCAACCTTTAGGTCATCAGTCCAAAAATGACCCGGGGCAATAATTATGGAAAGACCTTCCCATCTGGTGACTGTGTGGCCTGGATGTAATGAGTCTTAATCACTTCCCCAGAGGACTAATTGGTCTCCTTGTTGGAAGTGTCAGCAGAGAGGCCAAGGAGGGAATGGGCCATGAAGGCCAATCTCCCATCTCACCGCAGAGACGGGGCACTTCCAGAGCAGGGTTGATGCACGCTGGCAAGGACACTGCGGGGGAAGCTTGCACAGCCATTGTCTGTCCTGTGGATAAACAGAAGTCTGCAACCCCCAAGTCTGCCCAACTCAATTTTGCTTAAAATATAAATGATCTTTGTGAAACACCCCAGTTAGAGGAATGCAGAAATATATCTGAAAATCTCAAGTTCCTTCTTTCTCCGGCCACATAGTTCAAAAATAAGCAAAAGGAATTTTTCACATTCAGTACATTAAAATACACATAGCTATGTGGCTCAGACCTGTCATGTCAAGCACTAGCCAGGAGCAGATGTTCATGGCAGAGTTAGAAACCCCTTTAAACTAAGGACTTATAATTGCTGCACTGATAGACAATTATAGTGATGCTACCAGGCGCCGCTATAATTAGAAAACACTAGAGGTCAGTTGTTGTTTTTTGCAAGTGCATTTCGACACAGTGGCAAACAAGAGCTGGATGTCAACAGCAATGTAGCAGAGGAGAGAGGGATAACACAACATACGGATGTCACCACGTGATCTGAACAGAGTCAAGTGACCAAACCCCTGAGCAGAGGATGTAGCGCAGAGACAGGCAGCTGGATTCTTATGCAGCCTGAGGGCTGTCAGCAGCAGCCAGGAGGCCACTACCCCAAGAAGCTGTGAATTAGTAAACTTGAGGGACCTGTGGCAATAGGTTCAGCAGAGGCTAAGCACCAGTCTGGTGTCAACTCCTGAGCACACACAGCTCCCATGGCCTACAGCAGGAACTGTGGGTGCTCAGCATCTCTGAAAACCAGGACATTACTATATAAACATCAGTGCAATTGGAGATCAGCCCTCTGATTTCTGAGTCCCCTAGCCCCCTGTAACCAGCACACTGGAGTAAGGGAGCCCTACACTTACAACATTTCCCCTAGCATCAGTCTGAACCAGAAGAGCCCTACCTTCTGAATTACCAGAGCCACTTTCCATAACTTGAAGGTGTCCCCTCTAAGTACCAACAAAGGATGGGGGAGAGGGATAGCTCAGTGGTTTGAGCATTGGCCTGCTAAATACAGGGTTGTGAGTTCAATCCTTGAGGGGGCCACTTAGGGATCTGGGGCAAAAATCTGTCTGGGGATTGGTCCTGCTTTGAGCAGGGGGGTTGGACTAGATGATCTTCTGAGGTCCCTTCTAACCCTGATATTCTATGATTCTAATGCTGCTCCAGCACAACATACTGTGGTAAGCATACAGAGGGCAGATTGTATCTACCTGTGGTAGCTTCAAGAGGTTTGCCCTGACCTTCTGCTTTGTGTGGAATGACACCCTCTAGGAGGTCTGAGATAGGTCTTTGCTTTTTTCCCATGTCAGGCCTTCATATACCCATGGTTCAGTCCCTTTGCTCTGAAGCTGCCTATCCCATAGAGTTAATACAGGAAGATGTAATCTACATCAGAAGGAGGAAAAACTGCACAAACTCAGCAAGTTTCTCTTTCTAATTGGCACCATATATTATACCAATAACTTCACCAGCGCATGATCTTTTCCCCTCTGCCGGCTGATGTCTTGAGGATTTGATCCCTGCAGATGCCAGCTGGCAGGATGAAAAAGAAAATCATGCCCTGACAAAGTCATTGTGGTAATGTACAGTGCCTGCACTAATAAGAGAAGAAACTTGTTGTATTCCTTCAGTCTGCCTGCTTTTGATATGAGATAACATCTTCCCACAAGGGAGCAAAGTAACAGAAAGGACTTATTAAAGTCATTCTGGTTCACCCAGACTGACTTCTCAGACACACCCTGTCATTCATTCAGAGCGGACCTCACAGGCCATAGGACTCAAGCCTGGATATTTCATTGGGGGAAGGGATAGCTCAGTGGCTTGAGCGCTGGCCTCCTAAACTCAGGGTTGTGAGTTCAATCCTTCAGGGGGCCATTTATGGATGTGGGGCAAAATCAGTACTTGGTCCTGCTAGTGAAGGCTGGGGACTGGACTCAATGACCTTTTCAAGGTCCCTTCCAGCTCTATGAGATAGGTATATCTCCATATATAATGGCAACATTTCAACCCCATTGTTATCCATCTAATTAAGTCTGAATGTCTCTAATTCCAAACTGGCCAGGCACAATGGAGGAAGGCAATCCACAATGTCCTGTATAGGATGTGATGACACCACTTGGTGGCATACAATGTCTAGCACTGCCATATTGTTGGGGGTTATCCCATTAGAAGTTGGACCCAGAAATGCTCCCTGATTCACATCTGAATAAATGTGATTCCAAAAATGTGTATGTTACAGTCTCAGTTTCACCCATTCCCCTCTGATTGGCCATCCTCCCTTCCAACACTCAGAGATTCCCCCCACCCTGTCAACTCTTACTTATTATCTGGCTCTGTCCTGCTAAACTGTTCCAAGAGCCAGAGTCCATCCATCCATGAGATCTGTCCTCAGAAACCCCCTTGCTGCCATACCACCAGTCACGTAGAAAAGCAGTAAGGGCCAAATACAACTTCAGTTTGTACGCACAGCTCCCACCGACATCCCTGGACATTCTGCTACAGCACGAGGGAAGCACATAGACCATAGACTTTGGGGCTTTCACATAATCCTTGCAGATTTCTTTCTTGTAAATGTCCTACTCCCGAAAGGCCAACAGGAATTTCACCATTGGTTTCAGTGGGAGCAAGTTCAGACCTTAAAACCACAAGAAACTCTTTCAACTTAAATGGCCAAATTACCTCTTTCACATTTTTCATTCCAAACAGTTCGGCTTTTATTCTCTTGCAGACTTTCATGGCCTGATCTTGCTATGATTGAAGTGGATGGGAGTTTTGCCATTGACTTTAATGGCAGCAGGATTGGACCCTACACATAGATCATCTATACCACAGTCACAATCAAGTCAGAGAATCAAGTTACATCACAATTTCAATGTATAGGTTTGACAGTACCTTAACCAATATCTAAAGCCTTAGATTTGACTAGGCATATAATAATGACATTTTAAGGCAAGTAAATTACATTGTATGAAGTTATATACATGTCCTATCCTTCCATAGAGAGTACCCCAATCTCAAACACCAATATCCATTTTTACTGATTTTTTTTATTACATCCTGGAGAACAGCATGATAATGTTGATAATAACAATTCAAAATCTTGATACAAGTGCATTTGATGCTGGAGTCAGAAAGCCCTGTAATAAACCTTAGTAGGCAGGAGGGTATTTTGTGATGCATGTTCCTGGAAAACAACAACTGCCGTAGGAAGTCTTTCCATCCTTTTGCTTTCAGAGCAAAACAAAGTCACCATCTTTTGTTGAGAAGGTGCTTTTTGGCCCAAAGCTCAGCAGAAGGCCTGACAGAGTGAACAATTCCCCCGCTAGACACACACACACACACACACAGAGCCATCACCTGGTCAGATGCACATTGAAAAAAGCTCCAATCTTTAGTCATGCTTTAACATGTGCTAACTAAAGCCTCTTGACTAGCACAACTGTAAATTCTACTGTAGGCGGGACACAAACATTTCTTGCTTGTCATGTTGAACCCAAGGCTGCACGCTAGAGTTAAACACAACTAGGAACGAGCACCCCTGCCCTCTAACACTTGTGTAGTGTCTACACTAGAATTTACAGTTGACTTGAGTAACACGTGTTAAAACACATCTACAAATACCGGTGTAGACATACCTTAGGCCATATTTAAACTAGGATAATAGGTAGTATCTAAAAATTTGTTAGCCAATATGTATTAACTAACATATTTTAAACACTAGTGTAGACAACCCCCCAGAGATTAACCATGACCAGCTAACACGTTTTTAAATACGTTAAACCAGGCCTGTAAACAATTGCGACAAACAACTGTTGGATTCTTAAAATTAACCAGAATGCACAGGCTATACTGTATCCCAGAATTAACCAAAGGCCATGGGTGATAGCCTAGAACTAAGTAAATTCTTTGGATTCAAGCCTAGAACTAATTAAATGCAAATGGTTACTGCCTAGAACCGACCAAATCCCTTAACATCCCAGAACTAAAGCAAGTCGCGCATTATGCGCTACTAACCGCGCATTAGCGGGCTCTCCCGAGCGTGGCTGCCTTTGCTGGGCCACCGAGGCTTTGAAAAGCCCTGTGCCCCTGTGTGTGTGACCTGAGCTTCCCTGGCTGGGGGTGCCTTTGCTTTGCACAGTGCTCTCTTTGTGTACAGGGCGCGGGCAGCGTGGGAGGGCGGCATGCCCCGGCGATCCGCCCAGAGACCAGCAAAGATCCCCGCTGCAGCAGCAGGGCAAAGGCAGTGAAGGGTGAATAACCGCTTTTAAATGGGACTGTCACTTACTTATCCAGGACGAAGTAGAGATCGAAGGCCCCGTGACAGGACCGCTGGTCGTCTCGCCCTTCCTCCTCCGGCTCTGCTTGGGCGCAGGACGCCAGGCTCCAAGTGGCCAGCAGGAAGGCGCAGAGGAAAGCCGCTTTCTCCACGCAACTCCCACGACTCGCCATTTTCTTCCTCAATCTCTGCCCCCCTCCCCCGCCCCGCAGCCCTCGGAGTCTGTTCAGAAGCAAAGAAAAAGTTTCCGATCTCCTCTCAAACATGCGCAGAACCAGATCTCGGCTCCCCCACCCCACTGGTCCATGCAAGGGCAGAGTTGCTGCTGGGGGTGGGGGAGATTTCTGTGTGGAAGGGGGGCTTGGATCGGAGTCCGGATGGACGGTACCTAAAGCCCCATCCTCCCGCCCCTCGCTAACAGGCTGGGTTTAGTTGCTAGAGTAGCAACTCAGCCCCAATTTCCTGCGTGCCTCCTCCCATAGGGAGCGAACAGATTCGTAGGGAGGGGGAGACAGGATCTTATGGTGGGGAAGCTGAGCTGGGACTTTCCTGTTCCGGGCTCCAGAGCGGGGAAAGGAGAGCACGGCTGCAAACTAGCAAGAGATGCACCCCGCTTCCCCCCCCCAAACACACACACACCCGTCCCCCACACCCAAAACACCAGAGCTATGCCCAGGGTACAGCTCGGGTCTGCCCGCCCTCCCTCCCTGAGAGTCAGCTCTGGATTCGTTTGCTGACAAATCTGTTTTAAGTCTCTCACTCTAGTCTTCTTGCAGCCTCCCTGTTGCCGTTGGAGGCAGCTGGTTTTACAACCATGCTCTGTGTTTAGGGACCCTAAAGCAATTAGGACCGGTCACCGCTTTGCTATTTATTGAGTGTATTTCATGGGCACGGCCGGGGAGCAGTTCTGGAATCATGCAACAGGGTAAAGGGCTAGGAGGAAGAATTGTAGCGAAGCGATGTGTCTTGACCCCAGGCGAACGGATTGTAGCGATCTGTCTGGACCACATCACTGGGAACGAGTAGTGCAAAGGGGCTGTTGGCTTCACGGATGTTTATTCAGCTGCTGCCTTTTTGTTTAAAGAGGAATCGATTTAACCCACTCTCACAAGTGTCATGAAAACAGTTCGGGCTCCTACCGAGCTATCCATTGTTTTTAAAGCGCTGCTTTTAAAACAATCCAGATAGCCCTCAGATCTATTAGTCGCCCAAATGCCTCTGGTCAATAACAGTAAACTCGTCCGCTCCCTAGCTGCTCATTACCCTCTGTGCCTCGCGATTTCCAGTCGGGAAAAGAATTCCCAGGGAGGTGGATGAGGGCGAACATTTTACATCGGAGAGGCAGCCTTGCAATTCCCCAAACATAACGAATCGGTGCCTCTTTCCACCGCTGTTATCAATCCACCTTGCCCTTGTCACACGCCTTTTCGATCCGCGTGCAAAGGAAAATGCCCGGTTGCTGTAGTACAGGTTGCTGCTTTTCCCCACCTTTTTTACCCCACGATTAAATGTTTTCTTCTAATGATAAAAACGAACACAGAGAGAGAGACTTATGTATTGTGGGTGTCATATACGTGGGTACAGTGTAGGTACGGTTAAAATAAATCACTGAATTGAGGTTTTACACAACAGCAGATACTTGGACTTCCAACCTCCCATCACCACCACCACCACCCTCACCACCACACACACACAAAATCGCCCTTAAAGAACTGGCCAACGCCCGCATTCATCTGGATGCGGCATATGAAATCTGAATAATTAGCAGTTTCCAGCCGCCCATCTCCGAGCTGGGAACTAACTCTCTCCCCCCGCCCCCCATCGCCCACCAGTCACAGTTCCTGAGAAGGGACTGGGATTATATGACCTGATTAATGCCTAGAGCCACTGAGAGGGATGCGAGTAGAGTCACTTTGGATGAGAGAGTTGGAAACGGACGTTGCTCTTTCTTTGGGGGAAGGTTCATTGTCAGAGAATGAATCCACATCGATCATGGGGGTTAGAAGGCAAATTGCTCCAATTATATTGTCCCAAGGACTCCTAACCTGCCTCTCATCAAACCCCAAGAGAGATCGCTCCCCCTGCAGAGAAAAAGGTTCTTTCTGAGGACGGGGAGGGGGTCTGGTTGTTTCCTTGTTCTCAGTGACAAAGAGGAGCCTGGATCTGGAAAAAGGGGTAAACAGAGAGGTGGCAAAATTTGCAGATGATACAAAATTACTTAAGATAGTTAAGTCCCAAGCAGACTGGGAAGAATTCCAAAGGGATCTCACAAAACTGGGTAACTGGGCAACAAAATGGCAGATGAAAATCAATGTTAATAAATGCAAAGTAATGCATGTTGGAAAACATAATCCCAACTGTACATGTAAAGTGATGGGGTCTAAATTAGCTGTTACCACTCAAGAAAGATCTTGGAGTCATTGTGGATAGTTCTCTGAAAACATCCACACAATGTGCAGTGGCAGTCAAAAAACCTAACAGAATGTTGGGAGTCATTAGGAAAGGGACAGATAATAAGACAGAAAATATCACATTGCCTCTATATAAATTCATGGTACACCCATATCTTGAATACTGTATGCAGATTTGGCGGCCCCATCTCAAAAAATTCATATTGGAATTGGGAAAAATAGACTCATAGACTTTAAGGTCAGAAGGGACTGTTATGATCATCTAGTCTGACCTCCTGCACAACGCAGGCCACAGAATCTCACCCACCCACTCCTGTAACAAACCCTTAACCTATGTCTGAGTTACTGAAGTCCTCAAATTGCAGTTTAAAGACCTCAAGGTGCAGAGAATCCTCCAGCAAGTGACCTGTGCCCCACACTGCAGAGGAAGGCGAAAAACCTCCAGGGCCTCTGCCAATCTGCCCTGGAGGAAAATTCCTTCCCAACCCCAAATATGGCGATCGGTTAAACCCTGAGCATGTGAGCAAGACTCACCAGCCAGCACCCAGGAAAGAATTCTCTTTAGTATCTCAGATCCCACCCCATCTAACATCCCATCACAGACCACTGGACATATTTACCTGCTAATAATCAAAGATCAATTAATTGCCAAAATTAGGCTATCCCATCATACCCTCCATAAACTTATCAAGCTTAGTCTTGAAGCCAGATATGTCTTTTGCCCCCACGACTCCTCTTGGAAGGCTGTTCCAGAACTTCACTCCTCTCCCTCCCTGATATTTATCCCTCTGGTATATTTATAAAGAACAATCATATCTCCCCTCAGCCTTCTTTTGGTTAGGCTAAACAAGCCAAGCTCTTTGAGTCTCCTTTCATAAGACAGGTTTTCCATTCCTCAGATCATCCTAGTAGCCCTTCTCTGTACCTGTTCCAGTTTGAATTCATCCTTCTTAAACATGGGAGACCAGAACTGCACACAATATTCTAGATGAGGTCTCACCAGTGTCTTGTATAATGGTATTAACACCTCCTTATCTTTACTGGAAATACCTCACCTGATGCATCCCAAGACCACATTAACCTTTTTAATGGCCATATCACTTTGGCGGCTCATAGTCATCCTGTGATCAACCAATACTCCGAGGTCCTTCTCCTCCTCTGTTACTTCCAACTAATGTGTCCCCAATTTATAACCAAAATTCTTGTTATTAATCCCTAAATGCATGACCTTGCACTTTTCACTATTAAATTTCATCCTATTAGTAAAAAAACAGGAGTACTTGTGGCACCTTAGAGACTAACAAATTTATTAGAGCATAAGCTTTCGTGGGCTACAACCCACTTCTTCGGATGCATATAGAGTGAAACCGAAGAAGTGGGTTGTAGCCCACGAAAGCTTATGCTCTAATAAATTTGTTAGTCTCTAAGGTGCCACAAGTACTCCTGTTCTTTTTGCGGATACAGACTAACACGGCTGCTACTCTGAAACCTGTCATCCTATTACTATTACTCCAGTTTACAAGGTCATCCAGATCTTCCTGTATGATATCCCGGTCCTTCTCTGTATTAGCAATACCTCCCAGCTTTGTGTCATCTGCAAACTTTATTAGCACATTCCCACTTTTTGTGCAAGGTCAGTAATAAAAAGATTAAATAGGATTGGTCCCAAAACTGATCCCTGAGGAACTCCTTCCAGCCTGACAGTTCACCTTTCAATATGTCCTTTTGTAGTCTCCCCTTTAGCCAGTTCCTTATCCACCTTTCAATTTTCATATTGATCCCCATCTTTTCCAATTTAGCTAATAATTATAGAAAAAGGTAACAAAAATGATTAGGGGTATGGAACAGCTTCCATATGACGAGAGATTAAAAAGACTGGGACTTTTCAGCTTTGAAAAGAAACGACTAAGGGGGGATATGATAGTGGTCTATAAAATCATGACTGGTGTGGAGAAAGTAAAGAAGGAAGTGTTATTTACGCCGTCTCGTAACACAAGAACTAGGGGTCACCAAATGAAATGAATAGGCAGCAGGTTTAAAACAAACAAAAGGAAGTATTTCTCCACACAACACACAGTCAACCTGTGGAACTCCATGTTAGAGGATGTTGTGAAGGCCAAGACTATAACAGGGTTCAAAAAAGAACTAAATAAATCCATGGAGGATAGGTCCATCAATGGTTATTAGCAAGGATTGGGAGGGATGGTGTCCCTAGCCTCTGTTTGCCAGAAGCTGGGAATGGGCGATAGGAAATGAATCACTTGATGATTACCTGTTCTGTTCATTCCCTCTAGGGCACCTGGCATTGGCTACTGTCAGAAGACAGGATACTGGGCTAGATGGACCATTGGTCTGATCCAGTATGGCCGTTCTTAAGTTCCAAAGCAATCCTTTCACAGTGTCACATTAGCATCTCCTGTTCTGTCCTGGCACAACAGATAGCGCCAGAGGCAAAGTTTTGAGCTGAAGTGTGCATTGGGGTGGGAATTAAATCCCTCTCACTGTTATAGGCTGATCCCTTGATACTTGCCTCTTCAGTGCTGAAACTATCAGAAGGGCAGTTTGGTCCTCTCACCTCCAATCCTGCGGGATCCAAGCTAAAGATTCCTCTGATCTAGTGGGTTTTCAAACTTTTTTCATTTGCAGACCCCTACAAATTTTCAAATGGAGGTGTGAACCCCTTTGGAAATCTTAGACATAATCTGTGGACCCCCAGGGTCCACGTGGACCTCAGGTCAAAACCCACTGCTATAGGGAAGCTAGGCAGGGCATGTTCCCTCTGTGTTGTTGCTTGCCGTCTCAATGCCCGTCCTCGTGTGTGGTGGGGGGCAGATTTGCCATTGAAAATATGAACCTGGTGTATATCTATGGTGTGTGAATGTGTATGGATGTGTTGTGTTTCTTTGTGTACCTATGAGTGCTGCCTCTATGCACCATGGTGTGTATTTCTGTGTGAGGTGCATGGGTGCAAGAGAGTGTGTATGTTTGCGGCTGACTTTGCCTATGGATGGGAAGCAAAAGGTGTTTGGTGTGACCATGTGGGAGCATGGACGTGTGTATTGAGTGTATATATTTGGTGCGTATGTATAGGGGTGTGTGCTGTGTGTGAGAGGAGTGTGTGTTGTGTGCGTATGTGGGGTGTGCATGTAGGACTGTTGTGTATGGTGTGTGTAGGAGTGTGTGTTGTGTCTGTCTGTAGTTGGGAGGGTGTGTAGATGTGGTAGGGGTGGGCATTGTGTGTGTATGTGAGGTGTGTGCAGGAGTGTGTTGTGTATACGAGATGTGTATGTGCAAGAGGGTGTGTTGTGTGTTTACAGGACTCTCTCTGTGTTGCTGTATATGTGTGCTATGTGACTGTGTCTGCATGTGGGGGATGTTATGTGCAGGAGTGTGTGTTGTGTGTGTGCAGGACTCTGTGCATATCTTGTGGTACATGTGTTGTGCGTGTTGTGTGTCTGTATGTGGGGTGTAGCAGTGTGTGTGTGTTCACATAGCAGCGGCCCCGCCTGCCCCAGGCCGGGCCACCCGCCCCTGCCGCCGGGTCCGGGGCGGGGCTAGCAGCCCACACCCTCCCCCCAGCTTCCCGGCGGGCTGGCACTGTCCGGCCCGGACCGGCCGGGCGAGGCAGAGGGGGAGCGAGCTAAGACAGCGGGCGCCGGGCCCCTTCGCCAGCAGCCGCAGCCCGGCCAGGCTGGGACATCCGGCCAGCAAGTCTCTGCACCGCGCAGATATAGGCGGGGCTCTGTTACAGCCCCTCCCCCCTATACACACAACTGTACCTACACAACCCCCTCACACCAATAACCCCACACAGCCCTCCCACTTACACCCCCCCAAATACACACACAGCCCTCTCACCTACACCATCCACCTACACACACAACCCTCCCACCTACACCCATCCACCTACACACACAGCCCTCCCACCAACACACACCGAAATACACACACAGCCTTCCCACGTACACACACAGACCTACACACACAGCCCTCCCACCAACACACAAAAATACACACACAGCCCTAGCCCTCCCACCTACACACTCCCCATATACACACAGCCTTCACACACACACACTTCTCCCATCATCACACACAAAAATACACACACAGCTCTCCCACCAACACACACGCAGTGGCAGTCCTCACACCTACACATACACACTGCCTTTCTGCCTACACACACAAAATACACAAATAACTCTCCCATCTACACCCACCTACACCCCCCACAAACACATACACAGCCCTCCCACCTACACACACAGCCCTCCCACACACATAGCCCTTCCACCTACACACACACACTGACAGTCCTCACACCCACACATACACACAGCCTTTCTGCCTACACACACAAATACACACACAGCCCTCCCACACACGCACACAGACTCGCAGCCCTCCCCATATTCACATACACACACAGCCCTCACATACACACAGCCTTTCCGCCTACACACTCACAGCCCTTTCACACATGCAGCCCTCTCGCCTACACACACACAAATACACACACAGCTTTCATACTCACAGGCTTAGCTCTTCCACACACAAATATACACACACAGCTCTCCCACCTACACTTGCACACACAGCCCTCCGACCTACACACACAAATGCACTCACCGCTCAAACACACACATTAATCACGCACTCACACAGCCCCTCACATCAACACATACAAATACACACACACACACACACCCCTACCCTCACACACACACTTGTAAGACAACCACACTCACATATGGGCGCAGACACACACCTCCCCCCTCTGTTGTGTAAGTTACTGCTAGTAAATCTTGAGCCAACGCTAAAGCTACAAGCAAACCGGCTCTGATTTCGTTTCACGTTTCCTCGCTGGACCCAGTTCAGAAAATCAGTCCGCCCCTGGCTGTAGGCGGCTCAGCAAGAAAGAGGATCAAATGGTTTTAGCAGACAATTTGCCCCCTATAAACCATGCCCACCTGAAGTTGAATGCACTGCTTGTGTTAGCCACTTTTTCTGCCCTGGCCATTTCAGCCCCAATGGTTAACTTAGATCATGGAGATGGAAATAAAAACAACCCACATCCTATATGTTGACACACACACAAAATGAACAAGTGACTTCAGGGCAATGAGAATCCCCTCCCCTAGGCTGAGAGCTCAGTGCTGCCCACTAGGCGTCCTTTCGCGGGGAAATGTCTCTTTCCCGGGCTGCTGCAGACGTGTCCGAGGCGCAAATGTGCCAAGCGCAGATCAGAAACAGATTTCCACCCCTCTACATGCATTGAAATCAATCCAGTGAATTGCCTTTTAAAATCAAAGCCAAATGCTCATCGCTTCGGATCCCTTTGGTGCTTGACAAAGATCTGGTTCCTGTCCGTGTTGCAGGTATAATTACCCCCACACCGTGCTTTTCAACCTGAAATAAACTATAGTACGCATCGCGTATCTTTTGACATTTAAGTGGCTCGTGCACATTCACCATTTTTCTTACCCGTTCTGCAGCGTATCACTTTTTCATTCCGGATCCCTCATAAACAATCGATTGCGTTGCTCCTTTATATGCACAGGGTACACGTGCAGAAAGACAATAAACAGAACACCCCAGTGACTATCTATTAACGCCCATTGGGACCCCGTAGCACATCAGTGGGGCATACTTGAAGGCTTGTATAAAATTGGGAATAGTATAATAATCATGCAATTATAATTATTGAACTGAGAATCAAGAACATTCTGAATTAAAAGTCTGTTCCCCCTCCCCCTTTGCTGTGTCCAGATATTACAGAACTACTCGGTAATGATTTCTTCAGACTTTAAATACCAATGTGTGCCAGGGCACAGCACAGTGGTTAGAGGAGATTTTTTGACTTAATTCTTGCTCCACTCCAGCTCTGCAGAGCTATAGCTTTGTTTCACGTTTTGGTATTTCCAGGGTTCACATTCTCAGGGTATAAGATCAGCATCAGCATAAAGAGATGCCCAGTTAATTGCGTCATGCCCTGTGCAAACTTGACAACTCCGGTTACTGGTGGGTAGGTGAGATGGCGTCTAACCCCTTTGTCTAATCAAAATGGGGAGGGGGTGTAGCGGGGGCGGGAGGGGACGGGAGTGGGGTGGGGAGCTGCACGATTGAAAATGACAAGAACGCCTATGTTCATTTGCTCATGCATTGCTCAAAATAAAACCAAACACACTGCATCCAGTCCCATCCGCTCATCTGACAGTAACCTCTAGATCCTGTTTCCATTAGGGAATCGATACAAATAATCTTAGCACATTTTCTTGTAATGGTTCATGCGCCCTAATGCAAAAGGTGGTTTTTTAAAAAAAATCCGTTCCCTGTATATTATTAACCTATTTGCATGTAAATTGCGAAACATAAACAAACAGCTCCGGCAATGGGAATTTGCTGATCTCATTTATCTGCCACATACATCCAATTTCAGAAAATGTATCCAAAGAGATTTTAAAAGGCCCCAGCATCAGATAAACCCCTCCCTTGATTGGTGATTAGCCGCTGGAATAATAGCTGTATGCAATGCTTGGACCCGTTACCAGATTATCTATGTTCCTTTCTGCATGATCGGAATTCTTAAAGAAAGTTAAAATCCTTGCTCTATCCTCTCTTTAATCCCTTCAATATATTTCGCGTAGTGTAGGTTTCACTTCCTTTGTTGGTATAAGATTACTCTTGAATTGCAGCGAAAATCCCTCCTTTCAAAAGCATTACAAAGTTGACATTTCCTTTCTCAATACAAGCCAATATTTAGATTACATGGACGTTAATCAAATAACCCGGGTTATTTCATTTGTCAACATGTTCACAAGAATTTTCTACCAGGCGTTAAAGGCATTTATAGGGAACGACATCTTTCAAAAGCAATGTTGCTAGCCCAGATATAGGGAATATTTGATCATGACAAGACAGCTGATGGTTATATTTTACATACCAGCTGTTTCAGAAATCGTTCGATACCCCAAATAGATCCATAATTTCTTTCTTGTGAGTGCCTCCTATGAGGCAAAGATTGTTTTATTGTAAAACATTTTTTACCATCAGACCCGAAGTGTCCACAGTCTCTAGAATAGCCCTGTAAATCAGAGCATTCAGTCAGAGATTGCGGGAGACTGATTCACAGGACATTTTTAAGAAACACCCAAACGAACCCCCTTTTCCAAGTCCCATCCAGAGGAATTGAGCAGCGTTTTTAGTACCTAGTATCCCACAAGAGTTAACTATTTAATAAACACCTGCTTTCTAACCCCCTTAATTTTCTGCAGACTGGAAGAGGTGTGTGCCTAGGACACAGTCTAACCAGTGCAGGACTGGGAAAAGCAATGGCACCAGGGGAGATGTGACAGCACACCCCAGAGCTGCTCTGGAAGGCTGGTATGCTGGCATCCTGTAATATACAAAGGCTACTCCTGACGGCATTCTGCGCAAAAAAAAAAAAAAAAAATTCTCCACACAATATTTTGAAATTCTGCAAAATTCTGCAAATTGTATTTGTCAAATAAATGTGGAGGCTCCAGCACGGCATTGGGGAGCACAGGCCACTGGCTGCACAAAGGTGGGAGATCACTGTGCAGCTCCCCCCGGGGATGCGGACTCAGCGGTGAGGCTGCACCCAACCCTGACACAGTGCAAGGACTGGGCCTGCCCCAGAAACACCCCAAGGCCCTGCCCCTCTGTACCAGGTGCACCAGGTGTGGGCAGGCAGGCTCAGCAAGGCAGGATCCAAGTGTGGGGGGATCCAGGTGTGGGTTGAGAGGGTTCTGTGTGGGGCAATCTGGGTGCAGGAGGCTCAGTGAGGGATCTGGGTGCGGGGGGATCTGGATGCAGAGGGGCTTGTTGGGGGGTTCTGGGTGCAGTGGTAATGGGACTCTGCAGGGGGGTCCGAGTGGAGGTGGTTGGGGATCAGCAGGGGGTCATCTGGGTGTGGGGGAGATAGAGCTCAGCAGGGGGTCTGGGTGTGGGGGGCTCAGTGGGAGGGTCCAGATGCAGCTGGTTGGGGCTCGGTGGAGTGGGGATCCAGGTGCGGGTGGCTCGTCGGGGTGATCCAGGTGCAGGGGGAGTGGGGCTCATTGGAGGGGGGGTCTGAGTGCAGGGGAGGAGGGTCTGGGTATGAGGGGGTCTGGAGGCACAGGGGTTGGGTGGATGTGGGAACAGTTCCCTGTACAAGGATCCCTCCCCCTGCAGCTGAGGAGCAATGAGTGCAGGAAGCGGATGGTAGTGGGGAAGTTTGCAGAGCTTCCTTCAGCTGAGGGAGAAATTTAGGGTGAGTTTGACCTGGCCATGGATGCTGTGCAAGGGAAGAGGCAGTCCCGGCCTCCCCAGCTCAGCTGGGACTAGCAGCTGAGCACAGCGCAGGATAAGAGCCACCAGCTGTGTCTTCCCCAGTCCCGCCTCCTGCACCATAGTGATTTATCTCTTTGCCAGCTGCCCTGGGCCCCCAAAACATACTGCTGGGGAGGGTTGCATGATTGCTCTTGTGGTTTCCCTTTGGTTCTCCGACAGAAAGTCATTTTTCTGCGGGGAAGCAAAGAAATCTGTGAGGGACATAAATTCTGTGCATGTGCAGTGGTGCAGAATTCCCCCAGGAGTAAAAGGCTCTTGGGGGAGAGTTTCCTTGGAGAAGGGGGGCAGGTAGGGGAGTCTAGTTCCTGGGGGGAGAGGTGGGTCTCCAGGGGGTGTCTCTTGGGAGAAGGAGGGGGGACCTGAGGGAAGGCATTTCTGGTGAGAAGGCTGCAGTGTTCCTGGGAAGGGGCATATGGGGGAGAAATCCCTAGCTCATGGGAGTGTTTCTGGGGCAGGGATTCTCAGCGGGGTGTGGTATTGGGGAGGGTGAGTCCCGGGATTCCAGTGGGATCAGACCAGGAAGGGGCTCGGAGGACCTCCATGCTTATCAAACTCCTTGAGATGATGATAGTGCCAGGCTACCAGCTGCAGTGATCACTCCTTGGGAAGTATCTGTCTGTCCCCGGTGGCCCTGCGTCTGTCCGGAGACTGTAGAGGGGACCTCGCCTCCCGCACAAAGACAATCAGAGAGGGCGGGGGGGGAATTGAGGCGGGGAGGGGCTGTGATGAGTGAGGGTGGATTCGGGGGGCGAGGGCGGGATGCTGTGGGAGTGGAGATGGGGCACAGGGGAGGGGCACAGGTGGTGATGGGGAGCACAGTGACTGGGTCATGGGGATGGGGGGGGCAACGCGGCAGGAGGAGGCTGGGAGCACGGCAGAGCATAGGCAGTGGGGAAGATGGAAACCACAGATGGGGGTAGGAAGAGATTTAGGGAAGCAGAAGATGGGACCTGTGGGGCACGGGGGGCGAGGTGGGAGGGGGATTTGCCCTGGGAGTGGGTAGGGTGACCAGACAGCAAATGTGAAAAATCGGGACTGGGGTGGGGGGTAATGGGAGCCTATATAAGAAAAAGACCCCAAAATCGGGACTGTCCCTATAAAATTGGGACATCTGGTCACCCTATGAGTGGGGAGGTGGGGACCATGGGGAGGGTGGGCGATGTGCCGGGGGAAAGCAGGTGGGAACAGGGGGAAAGTGAGGTGTGTGCCTGGGGGCGGGGCTGTGCCGTGCCGTGTGTGTGTGTACAGGGGAGTGTAGTGCAGGGGGCGGATGCAGCGAAGGGAGGGGGCGAAGGTGTGTGCCGTAGGGGGGCGGGTGCAGGGGACTTGTGGGTGGAGCTGTGTCGTGGGGGGCGGTCCCAGGAGGGAGGGGGAGCAGGTGGTGTGCAGTAGGAGGGGCGGGTGCAGGAGAGAGGGGCCGGAACCAGGGCGGGCGCAGGGGCGGGCAGGGCTGGTGCTGTCACGCCGCTGAGTGCCGCCAGCCCGGCGCAGGGCGAGCGAGGGGCAGGCACCGCAGGCTGGAGCCGCCGCCCGGAGCGCACGGCGCTGGCTCTGGCCCCTCGCCCGGCAGCCCCGCTCCACCCAGCTCCCCCAGGCGCGCTGCGGGCCGGGGCCGTGGGGCTCCCCGCTCCGGCTGGGACTGCAGCCGGGATGCGCTGCTGAGTGGCAGCCCTGCGAGGGCAGCGCCTGCCCGCTCCCCCTCGGAACGGCAGCGGCAGCCGGTAAGCGAGCGGCCGGAGGGGGCAGATGGGCGGGCGGCAGCCCCCGGCCAGGCGCTGCGCTCCGGGCTCCCCGCGGGGCATGGCGGCGTGTGTCCGTGCCTGGCGGGGTCCGCGGGGGTCCGGGTCCCTTCCCGCGACCACCCGCTGGCAGTGCCCCATGGGATGGGCGGCTTAGGGCGCGTGCGAAGCAGCTGCCCAGCAGGCGAGCGGCAGGGATCAGCCTCCGGAGCCTGCCCCTGGGACACCTGGCCGGGGGTGGTCTCACTCGCTGCCGGCGCTGGAGGGGGCAGCTGGCTGGGGCTCGCATGGCTGGAGGCAGCGTCCCGGCTGAGCAGCCAGAGCATCAGGGAATCTAGGGCGAACTCCCCCCGCACCTGGGACTGCGGGATCAGGAGGGGTTTGGTGCCGCTTCCTTGAGGGACTGACCCTGGTCTTCCAGGAGGGTTGGGAAGGGCTGTGTGCAGCGTGTGAACGAGCCCTGCCTCCCTGCACTGAGCAGGGGCAGGGAAGGAAAGGGCCAGAGGGCTGCTCTTCTGAAGCATTCCTGGACCCAGACTTTTCCCCTCGCTTGGCCTTTCCTTGGAATTGCCCGTTTAAGTCATCTAAGGAAAGAGTGTGTGTGTGTGTGGGGGGGGAACTCCCTGCATTTCAGATAAGATCTCAACAGGGGCCGATGTGTGTGACTTGTGGGGAGCAGGGGAAATGATCAGAGAAGGACGATCAACTTAGCTCACCTCCCTTACACTTGGGAGTGTTTTTTTCAGAGCTTCGTGCTTCTTTTATAGCACATCTCTCTGTGCAAACAAGATCTCCTCTCGCAGGGCAGAAAGAAGACACTTTGGGAAAGTTACCCACAAAGACAGCCTATCTTAACTCCCTCCCTCCATGAATCTTTAGCCAACTCTCATTCTCTCTCGCCCCCACCCCGCAGCAGGCTGACAGTTTTCTAGTCGAGCCGTTTAAGTAATCATTTCCCCTTGTTTTTTCTTGTCACCCTTAGGACCACAATAGCTCATCAAACACTATCTGGAGACCTTCAAAACAAAAGGATCATGGTTTAGACACTTGTATCTAGGGACTAATTGCCATTTAATATTGGTGAACTTTCTTTGGCATAGGCTTCAGAGTGGTAGCATGTTAGTCTGTATCAGCAAAAACAACAAGGGGTCCTTGTGGATGGGGGTTGCTTTACCAAGTGTGAGGTCAGTCTAACGAGATAAATCTCTTACCACTTCAAAAGTTATTTTTCCTCCCTTGGTATCCTGCTGTTAATTGATTTATCTTGTTAGACTGACCTCACACTTGGTAAAGCAACCCCCAGCCTTTCATGTATTTATACCTGCTCCTGTATTTTTCACTTCATGCATCGGATGAAGTGTGTTCTAGCCCACGAAAGCTTATGCCCAAATAAATTTGTTAGTCTGTGAGGTGCTACAAGGACTCCTTGTCGTTTTCTTTGGCATAGGTCAACAATACTTCCTATTAAATCTGATTCAATCCATTTAGCAAAAATCTCTTGTCCAACTAAATAAGAATCTGTTTCCATTGTCAATTAAAAAAACCCATTAAATCTGCTAATCCTTCCATGGAAGAGTTTACTTGGTAGAAAAGAGTGTGGTATGGGTGTTTGAAACATTTGAATAATATCTTCTGTTATCAAACATGCACTGCTTGAAATGGCAGGTTTCAGAGTAGCAGCCGTGTTAGTCTGTATCCGCAAAAAGAACAGGAGTACTTGTGGCACCTTAGAGACTAACAAATTTATTAGAGCATAAGCTTTCGTGGGCTACAACCCACTTCTTCGGATGCTTGAAATGGATGTCAATAGACATTTGATGGAGGGAATTTAAAGCTGATTCTTACTGTCTCAGTTGTCAAAAAAAAAATCAGTTACAATTGTAGTTAATGCAGTATTTGAATATGAGCTATCACTCAGGAAATATCCCTTATGTTCAGTCTTTTTTTCATAAAAATTGCTAAATATGGTGCTTGACAGCTTTGTCACCATTTAATAAAGATAATTGGTACCAGAGAAGGCGAGAGCGGGAGAGAGATTTTTCTCTAGGCAATATGAAGACTGTGAGAATAATATTGAGATTTTTTTGGTCAGTCTTTTGTGTGTGCAACTAAATCAAATTAAAAAACTGGATCATTAAGAGAAAATAGATTGGATTTAAGTGACTTACAGTATTTCAAGGCAATTAATATATGTTGCAAAATGGAACCAAAATCCTATAGAAAAAGAGGATTGAGCATTATTGCTATTACATGAATGCAAAGTCAAAATATACACTATTCTGCTAATTGAATGTAATATATTTTAAAAAGAGACAAGGAAAACATTAATTTTTAAAGAAAATGGCTAGCTAAAATCTTAGCATATTATATGTAGATTTTTTTATGTTTGTAATTATACTTTTGTTAATACAAGTACAATTATGTCCCCATGACCCTGTGATACACTGCTTATTTTACAAGTTATTTAGAATATCATGAGGGAAAAAGCTAATGTTGTATCATAAGTTATTTTAAGTCATATTCATAGCTTCTTGCAAAGAAATCTTTCATAGGAAAATAAAAGTTGTGCATCATAGTAATTTAAACTCAATATTTATCTTGTTCACCAAATCTTCACATTACATAGTAGTATTCACCTCAACCATCGCTTCAGACACCTAAAAGTGAGTGATGTTAGCTTTCAGATATCCCCCATCATAATCAGAAAACGAGAATCATTTATAATATTCAAAGTACATATGTATGCTAAGGATATAATACCTATGTATAGAACTTTCAAAAAGGAACAGATGCACAGCCAGCCCAATATTAATCCTGGTATCTTTGGTAGCTCTTGGTTATTAAAAATATTGTTCAACACAAATGTGGCTTAAAAATCTTGTAAACTGATAGGATGAAATTCCTTTTCATGTAAAAAAAAAAAGATGATTATAAAGTGGATTATAATTGCATGAATAGTGAAAGGAAATGATTTGTGAACATTTTCACCAGTTACAAATTTTGGTTGAATCTAATCTTGTTAGCACCATTTTTGTTCATTTTTTTCTCTGAATATTCATGAAACTGATTTTTGTTTGTGTGCATCTAGCTATTCATAGATTCCAAGGCTAGAAGGAACCATTGTGATTCTAGTCTGACATCCTGTATAAGGCGGGCAAGAGAAGTTCCCCAAAATAATTCCTAGAACAGACTAGATCTTTTAGAAAAATGCCCAATCTTGATTTAAAAATTGTCAGCGATAATCCTCCACCACCGTTGGTAAATTGTTCCAATGATTAATTACTCTCACTATTAAAAATGTACATCTTCGTTCCAGTCTGTTTGTCTAGTGAGTGAACGTACTTATCTGTGTGAGAGCAAGGATCTTGGTCCTGGAATGAAGCGCTCACCTTGCCTGCCCAGTATATACTTATTGTATTTGTTTGGGAGCAGGAGAATGAGAAAATCAGTGATCTTTTTCATGCAAACAGCTGAGCAATCCCTCAGCATGAGTAGCAATGAGAGGGGGAGTAGGGTGGGTGGTGGCAGGATTCGCAAACAGCAGACAGGTCCTTTTCCTGAAGACACTCTGCGCTTGTTCCTGGTACTACCCATATATATGGGCCAGTTAGACAGAGGAGAGTCAATGTTTGAGGAAAACCACTCTGTGGAATCGTGCAGATGGTCCTGGGACCATACAGTCATCTGCCTGATAGAATGCAAGCTACAAATAATGGTGGTGCATAGTAGTGAATTCACTCTGTGCAGCTGGCAAGTATACAAAGTGACTTGTGTTGCTGTATGTAGCTTTCCAAACTATGCTGGCCAGAGCCCTGGGACTCTCAATTAAGTGACTTAAGGAACTGTCTGTAACTTTCTCTCTCCCTCACCCCCTCCCCTCTCTCTGCCTGGGAATAAATCAAGGCTCTAGCTTTCTCTCTCCCTCAGCCAGAGAACTCCATAATTTTAAAAGCTAAGGTCCATGTATTTAGCCAGATTTTTTTTTTCATGTAAGAGGGGACAGAAAATATTTAAAATGCTAACAGACAATTCTTAGACCTGCTGTTTCCCCTCCCCGAGTGATCCAGCACCCCAAAGATGTAGTCAGGCAGTTGTGTTCATAAAGGTCGGGTTATCCCAGCTTAACAGGGTAACCAGAAACCAGACCAGGCAACTGAGGTGGCCAGGCACAGAGCTCAAATATTGAATTTCAGATACTCTGGACTACTTGCTTTGAATAGTTTGCAAACCACCAGAGACTCAAATACGTGCACAAAAAGCCTTCATCCTACACTTAGAAATAACAAACCAATTCATAAAATTCAAGATCTGTTAATAGACAATTCATGAAGGGTAACACTCAGCCTCATGCATGGGGCCAGCACAAAGCCAATGTGAAATCCCAGTTAAGCTCTATTTTGAGGTCTTAGGTGGTGCATAGGCCTTGGAATGAAAAGGGCCAAACCCAGTGAATAAATTGTTCCCATTTAATAGTTCAGTCAGCTCTAGCAGTAGTTGGCGGTCGGGGAAGAGACAACCATTCTGTACGCTGTGCTGGGTCAGTAAAATTCACTCTTTAAAAAGGCTGACCCTCTTTTTAAACCATGTAAAGATTCTACCTGGAGTTTTCTAAGGAACCAGAGGAAGTTAGGTGCCCAATTCCATTTGAAAGCCAATTGGAGTTGGGTGCCTCGCTCCTTAGGCTCTTTTCAAATCCCAGCCTTTCGAATTTATGGGCACGTTTCACTATTTGTACAGCGTCACAGGCAGTTCACCCAGGCGCACGTCGGTGCTGAGTCTCAGAAACGTCACTTCTGCGCTTCAGTGTGGGAGTTGCCCAGGTCTGATTCAGCAGATGAAATTGCTCCCTTGCGGTGATCCATGAGATCACCTTCATACTCTGCTCCAGGGTGGCGGCCCCTGCACCCTTTCCTGGGGAGATTCCACTTGACTGTGGGTCACTGTGCTGGGTATCTAGCCGAGATCTGATGGTTCATCCTAATCCAACTGCCTGTATGGTGTGTACTGCGGCATACGGGGAATGGAGACAGACTAAAAAGTGTGGGGGGTCTACAATCCTCAGTTGCTCCAGGGCTGGATGTTGATGACATTATAGCTCTAAAAAAGTCTGAACCCCCCGAGGCTTGGAGATGTTTGGATCTGGAATAAGAGATCCAGACTGGATCCCATCCCCTCCAAACAGGCCAATTTCTGTCCAGTCAATTTCCATTCCCGAGGTTCTGAAGTGCAAACTGGGCCCCTACTCAAAGCCTTCCATGTCTCACCTGGCTGCGCCAGCCAGCTGCTACCTCCACTGCCTTTTTTAGGGAAGCTGCCAGGTGAGTGATGAGTGGTTGCAGCTGTGGAGACAGGAATAGTGGAGATCCCATGGGAACAGCTGTTCTCGTGAGCAGGGCTGGTTCAATCACATTTTGCTCCCCACCTGCCCCCAGAGGGGATTATCACATAGGCAAACTAGGGACATGCCTAGGCCCCAAATGCGTGTGGGGAGAAGGGGGGGGCGCGTCTGGGACCCAACAAACAATACAGTCACCACAGCTGGGCTGGCCATGCTGTGGATCTGCCAGGACTGTCTGCTCATCAGGGCACTTCTCACCATGATGGGGACATAAAAGAGGCCCACTGAAGTCAATGGAAAGACTTCAATTGACTCTAATGTGATTTGGGTCAGGCCGAAAGATTGGATTCTAAGGGTAGGATTAGGATTCACACCTGTGCAATGGGGCCAACAAAAACAGACACAGCACTCAAATCCCACTTAGCTCTATTGTGGATTTAACATGCCAGGGCACAGGCCTTTAGCTGGGTGGTGGCAAAATGGAATGTATTGCCAGTACATTTAAGTATAGAGGAATAATTTAAAAGGCTGAGAAATGAAGATTCCACTACATAAAGTGCTTTCCTGGCCTTGCTTAGAACATCAGGTGCAGGGCTCGGCTGATAAAGAACCACCAGGCCCTGGAGAAAGTCCGGAGCACACAGAAGAATGATTAGGGTGAGACAGCGAGGTTGTACGTACTTTGGGACATATGCTGCCAATGGTTTTTAAGCATAAATTCCAATTTATATCAATGGGGAGTTATGCTTAAAAACTGATGGCACAATATGTACCCATTTACTTCAATGCTACTGCATGGCAAATAAAGTTGAGGGTCAAGTAGTTTAGACCCAAATTTAAGGATTTGCTACAAGTTTTTATAAAATCTACAGTAAATAAGTTTTCATGATTCTCCCCCTCCCCGTAAATGTTAATGGGAACAGTAGAGCTGTTTGAAACATTTGGCCAACTTTTTTTCTCATCAGAAAATGTGATATAGTTGAAATTGAAATTTTCTACAGGAAAATGTTGATGAAATTTTTAATGTTTCTGTCAGGAAAATATAAATGAAAAATTTTGTTTCAGATCAATATTGACAGAGTCATTTTAAGTCAAAATATCAATTCAAAATGAAAGACACAGGTGGGGTGGGGGTGGTAATATCTTTTATTGGACCAACTTCTGTTGGTGAGAAAGACAAGCTTTCGAGCGACAAACAGCTCTTCTCCAGGTCTGGGAAAGGTACTCAGAGGGCATGACTACACTGCAGTTAGACATCTCTGGCTGGCCTGTGTCAGCTGACGCAAACTCATGGAGTTCGGACTGCCAGGCTGTTTAGCTGCAGTGTAGACTTTCAGGCTCAGGCAGAGGCCCGAGCTCTAGGACCCTGCGAGGTGGGAGGTTCCCAGAGCTCAGACTGCAGCCCCAGCTTGGAAGTCTACATTGCAATGAAACAGCCCCGCAGCCCAAGTCAGCGAGCAGGGACCAGCCTCCGTTTTTTATTTGCAGTGTAGACACACTCAGAGTGTCACAGCTAAAAACAAGGTGGAACAGATTGTTAAGCATAAGGAGTTAACTTAACACATGTTGCAAGAGACCATTCAAGGGTAAAGTGTGCAGTTAATAACTTTACAATTGTAGTAGGACAATATTCTGGGACCAACAGCAGCACAAATTCAAAATGAATTCTTTTGTTTAATTGACATTTTGAAATGAAATATTTTGTTTTGAAATGTTAAAACATTTAGTTTGATTAATAAGGTCCACTATTTTAGACATTTCTAAATAGATTTTTTTTTCAGAACTTTTCATTCCATGAAAGTTTGATATTTCAAGTTTTTGTCCCAATTCAGGATGAAAACAAGTATCAACATTTCAGAGTTTCCTGTAGGACAGAAATTCCCTTTTCCAGCTAGCTTTTAAGAAATAGTTATTTGCATATAAACATTTCCCCCACAGTATTTGAAACAAATCTAGCAACACTCTATAAACAGAAGTCCCATTTTTGTTCACACATTATCTGCAAACAATCAAAATCATCTGATGAATCGGTGTGAATAATCGTTTTCAAAATGACTGCAGAAGGTGCAGCCAGTGTAAATATACGAGCAATAATTTATCCAGGATGACTTTGCTTTCCATTGCACCTTCTTGCAAACAAAATTTGCTCACCTGTTTATGAATGGGAATTAACGTGTTTGTGAATATCAGCAAAGTTAACTGGCAAGTTTCATCCTCAAGGATAAATTTAAATACTTGTGGCTGGATTTGTCCAATATTAGTTGGGATCATGGGTCACAGGGGCATTTCCTAGAGCTGGTTGAAAAAAAGGAAGAGAACTGAGAGTTTTCCTCCTCCAATTTCAATGAAATTTCTACACAGCTGGATGGAAAAAAGAAAGAAATGTTTGGGAAAACTTAGTAATATGCTTTCCGCCCCCTCTTTTTTGCTGAACTTTCAATCATCTTTGGCAGTTTCTGACCAGTTCTAGGGATTTATAATAATTTCTTTAATACAGCCACTGCTCATCCGGGCCCTAACAGTGCATGTTTCTTATAACAAGTTAATAAGCCACATTTCAGCAAAGCACTTTAAGCAACTTTAAACACGTGATCACCACTGTTTGAATTTCAGCGTGACTACTCATGGGCTTCAAGTTAAGCATGTGCTTAAGTGCTTCGGTGATTTGGAGTCTTAATTTATTACAGTGACAAAGTAACCAGTTAGATCAATCAGTTCACCTTTACCCTTTTTGTCAGCTTTCCAAATCCTGTTCTTTTCAATATTATTGTCCTCTAAGAGTTTTATTAGTGGTTAGAAAATGGGGGTAGCCAAGTGTTAACATCCGCTAACAAAAACAAAAAAATCAGGTGGCAGATTTTCATAGTTTTGTATATATTCAAACACAAACGCTCAGAAACCTGTTCCTTCCTATTTTAAATTTATGCTTACTAAAACCCCAATGTGAAGAGACAATTATATTAATTTATATGGAGCAGAGACTGCCTGTTACATACTATATATACACAAAACCTAAGCTTAAAAAATATTATCAAGGTTACACAGCCAAGAACTCAAACATTAGGCAATAATGGCACTTCCCATGCAATCTTAATTTGGAAAAAATCATACATAATCATGTAATTAAAGACTGCCTCATATTGCATATGCACAAGGGGGCTGAATTAAGGTTGCATACACAACTTTAATTCTGGTATTTGCTAACTTTTCAGCGTTTGACTGCTCAACCTTTAACATAGACTTGTGTGTGAGAGATCTTCTAGGTTTTTATAAAAGCAAACTTAAGACAGAATGTGGCATCATATTGACACCCACATGCATCATCAGCAAGGTTGAGACCTTTCAATCCACCACATAGACCTCTGCCACATGAGCTAACAAAGTAATTAGTAGCAGTAGTAGGTTGTCATCCTTTATGTGGACCAGCACTGGCAGAGGATAGGACATTTTGCCCGTGGGTTTCACAGATATTTGCTGACAGCAGAAGAATGGTGAGACTCAGGGCAGATCTCCACTACCATTTAAGTCGATCTAACTTACGTTGCTCAGGGTGTGAAAAAGCTCCCCCCCACCCCGAGTGATGCAAGTTCTGTGCTGTCTACACTGGCGCTGTGTCAGTGGGAGATGCTCTCCCGCTGACATAGCTTCTGCGTCTTGCCAAGGTGGAGTAATTATGCCGGTGGGAGAGCCCTGTCATATCGGCATAGAGCGTCTTCACCAGACATGCTACTCCCTCTGACCCCACTGCAGATGTGGCTCTTGTCCCATCCACTTTCAAATCAGGCAGCTCCTTCCTCTGCATTGCTGGGCCCAGCAGAGGGGTCATTAAGAGCGGAGGAGAGCCAGCCTCCCTGTTCTCTGTTCAGGTGCATGACCCTGTACTCAGCAAGGCCCTCAGCAGCCCAGAACTGCAATTGCAGCCCTCTGCTGGAGCATGCCCAGTGCAGATGGAATCTTAGGGGAATTTACCTACTAAAATCTACTAAGTCTATTGAGCATGTGAAAACTACATTTCCCCCCTCCCCCAGGCTTGTAACTCGGCCAAATTTGGGCAGACATTCACAGTGACAGCAAAAGGCCCAGCCCTGACACAAATGTCGCCTTCTACCAAATGTCAGGTCCCTGTTCCAAAGTACAGGGATGCTAGAGCCTTTCAAAGAAAAAGTCACCAGAAGATTATAGCATGGGTGAAACAATGTATTTTTCCTTAGCTTCATTTTTGGCAACAGCGGAACCATTTTGGCTGAAGTTATCCAAAACAATTCAGCCTGAGGTAGACACCTGGCATGGAAAACTTCAGCCCAAATGGTTAAAGTTTGAAAAAGTTATAAGCAACTGAAAACGGGGTCTTATAATGGGAAGCGTCGAGCAAACTTGGTGGTGCTATCAGCCCTGCCTATAATAAATAAGTAAACTGCTCCTATTCTCTTTTTCATGGTGACAAGTCCTATGAGGGCCGAGGATGGGGGAGCGCCCGTTAGGATTGCCTCTGGCTTGCTATTTTACTAAGCCCACAAATGAAATGTAGGAAGTCAGGCTGTTTCCAAGAGCTAGTAGCGACATCTTAAGGCCAAACACTGGAAAGTCAGGGATCTAGAAAATGAATTCACTATTTTGTTTTTTCCCTTTTCGGGGGGGAAAAAAAAGTGTTTGCTCTCATCTCTCAGGGAACAACCTGAAAAATTCCAGGCCCCCCCCCCAAGATGTTCTCCTAGCAAATGGGAGTAAATGAAATGCAAGAACTGGGAAGTGTAGACATTTACAAGAGAGAAAAAATATCTGCACTAGTGTTCTGCCTTGGGAGAGGGGCTGGCCTACCTGGTTTGGGATCTAAATTATGAGAGAAGTCAAGAAAATATGATGACTTTAAAATGTTTCAGTGACAGGGCTATGACTTAACACAGACAAATTGTTCTTGGTCTTCATATGAAATCATTTCCCCTCCAACTGAGCCTAGCATTAGAAAAAACATCAAGCAAAACCAAAAACCAGTAGATTGCGAGTTTGCTTTTGATCTGTGCAAAGGACCGAAAATCAGGGGGAAGCAGTTGACTTCCCAGCTCTAGGTTGGGTTTCAAATCTTGGATTCCATTCCCAGTTCTGCCACTGACTCTCTGGGAAATCCTGGGCAAGTCACGACCCCCTCAGTTTCCCCCACCTGTAAAATGGGAGTGGTAATGCTGATCTATTCCATAGGGCTGTAGTGGGTCTTAAGTAATTGCCTGGAAAGTTCAATGAGATCTTTGCATGAAATTTCCCTTGCAAACCAAAGTATTGTCTAGTTCTGGGCTTAACATTTTGTCTTCTCTTCTGTCCTTTTCTCTCCTTCTCAAAGGAGATCTGCCAACTTCTCCTGCTCCCTGAACACTTCAAATGTAACCCACACCCGCTCCATGTGGTGCTCTGTCTCTCGAAGGCCAAAAGTGGGCAGCAAGTTGGAGGGCCAAATTCTCCTCTGTCACACATCAGATTTACACTGGTTTAATTTCCACTGATTTCAGTGGAGTTACTCTGTTTACACCACTGCTAACACAGAACAGAACTTGGCCTAGTGGTTGCGATCATTGCCTTTCCTTGTTTGCAGGCTACGTTCATCCCCTCACTGTTGAGAGAAAGCAAGGAAGTCATGGAAACAAGACTGGCTGTAGATCACTGAGTGAAATTTACCTCTGGTGTAAATACAGCAGTGGAAATACTTAATGGGCCAAATCTATCCCCAGTGTCTGCCAGCCACTTGACTGTGTGTTGTCATCTTTCACAACAGAAGTGAGGTCAGGTCTGGAACCAGAGGTGAGTCCTCTAAGGAAAACCCAGAGTGTTGCCGAAAGTGGTGTTGGTAATTCAGGATCAGATCTGTGGTTCCATTCCAGCTCCTTTGCTGAGAACTCCCCCAGCACCAGTGGGCTCTCAGCTGGCATAGCCAGCCCTTGTGCCACCTCTCCCTACACTTTGGATCTGGTATAGGGTGCATGTGGGGGGCATGGCTATAGCATACTGCACTCTGGCTATGCTCAGCTAGTGCATGGGCCCTCTACGGACCGTGGCTAG
Source organism: Terrapene triunguis (assembly GCF_002925995.2). Lineage (NCBI taxonomy): Eukaryota > Metazoa > Chordata > Testudines > Emydidae > Terrapene > Terrapene triunguis. The sequence continues at coordinate 2,452,571 of NW_020664753.1, read as the reverse complement.
CTGGTAGAAGTTGGAGTAACCCATAGGTGCAGATCCTCCCTGAGAATCAGGGAGCCATCAATGACTCCCAGACAGCCCCAACCCTGCTGTGTTCAGCAGGATAATCTGGGACTCTTCCATAGAGTGTGTGCAGTCGCTCCCCTGGCCAAGTGCTTAAGACGCTGGCTTGTGGTTGGGGTTTTAGAATTGAGATTGTGACTCCTCCCTGTGACCATTAAAGCCCTGGTGTGCTCAGAAAGCCCTGGCAGTCAACCAGGTGGGCTGTGGAGGAAGCCCAAGGAGGCTGGCAGACTGCCAGGTGGGCTGTTTGGGAGCCTGAGAACCCAGGAGCCTGCCAGTGGGATGCCAGGGAGCTGGAGAGCCCAGGGAAGTGGGTGGGCAGGTGAACTGGCAGGAAAGCAGGCAGGTAGGTTGCTTGGCCGGTCAGCCTGCCCAGTTCCCATAGAAAATTTCAGTGGAATCGAGACGTTCCTGTGGAACATTTTGAATCAGCATTTTTTGATGTAGTTGTTCCATTCGAAAATTTTCAACCAGCTCGGCTGTTCAGTGCTGTTCCAGTTTCACCCCCTGGCAGTAGACGAAGCAATCCTGCATGCAGTTTGCACGTCCATTCTTGTCTGTAAATCCCTTTGGGGTGATTTATGATCAAAAGTGCCAAATCAATGTACAGTATTATTAATTTCCAGAGAGCTGATGTGTGCAGGGGCTCTGGTCCTGGGGTGCTGAGGGCAGTTAAGTGCTTAGATACAGGGCAACACAGTCAGGTGCTTTGACCTGGGCTCTGTTCCCGACTCTGCCACTCTGACTAGCTGTACAACCTCAGGCCAGCCACTTTGTCTGTATGCACCCCCACTCTCCTGTGTGTCCAATAGTGACACCCCCTTGTAAATCACTGCGGTCTGTGTGGAAAGTATTAGCTCCGTGACTGCCAGGTATAGTTTCATCCATGTCAAACGTGACTGTACTAGATCACCTCAGACTGCTCAGAGTAGCATCACCTGGGACACTCAGGGAACCTCAGATCCAGGGCAGACTGAGATGGCATAGCTGAAAGGCAGTTCCACTGAGTAGATACAGCCTGCGCTTGGCTCTGGGGGCTGGCCTCTGCCACACTTACTTACTGAGGAGTATCTTTCACTTACCCTGCTATAGCCCCACTGATTCCACTGAGGCTACTATGTCTTGTGAATGAGGGTAGCAGAACTGGACCCACAAGAAAGAAATAAAAGCTCCTGGGGGTGTGAGCAAGCAGCTGTCTTGGTCCTGCACCATCTATTTCATGCACCGTCTAGTGAAGAATTCACGAGGACGTCCCCAGATGCACACGCCATCGGGAGCTGCCTGGCTACAGGTACTGGCTGTTTGACAGATCTGTCAGTTATCTCCAAAATCAAGATGCAAAATCTATCACTCAGGGACATTACGCGGGGGTATCAGATACTCTCTGGGGGACAAGGAATCCATAAAGCAATGAGCCCCTATGCTCATCCACATGAAGAGCTTTCAACTGTGACATAGTATGGAGAGTACCCATCATTTAACAGGCAATCCAAGTCTAATGTGTTACTAATACCTTATCGATATTCATTTTGTCCTGCCAGTGGAGAAGCCCATGTGAAAGGAGAGCCCAGGGGAGTGGGAGCTGCTTATATAAAGAGGGCAAGGGGCTGGCAGGGTGCGGTCGCACCGGAGCTGTCTCTCCAGGAGGTGAGGGCATTCCCAATGGTGGCGTTTGAAACGAAACACGGCACTGGCGAGCTGGCAAGAGGCATGCCACAAGGTTCTGTAAACGTAATTGCTTCGAAGGGGGCATGGGTCAGGATTGCTGGGGAGACTGTGATTCATGCCTGCAGCAGGAGAAGTGGGGGCACAACAGGATCTAGTGCTGGTGCCTCTTTGGCCTGTGTGGGTCCTTGCAGGGTTGTTTCCTCCCCCCCACTGTCCAAGGGGGGGAGGAGCATCACCATGGCCTTAATAGAACTCATGGCCGGGCAGTTTGTCCTGCTATTCAGCCTCCAGGGGGAGCTCTGTGGGGGCACTGCATTCAAACACACCCTCTTGCAGCCCTGCAGGTACATTGTCCTTAGTGCCCTTTCAGCCAGCCAGCCAGACCTGCTTAGTTCAGAACATCTGTCCCTGGGGGTGGGGCTGGTTTATCAACTTTTTTACAGAGCTTCACTCATTGCTTACTTGCTCCAGTTCCCGCCCTCTCTAGGTCCATACAAAAGCGCTGATCGGTTTACTTGCCCTGTTCCTCCAGGAGCCAACTTGTGCCTCCAGCAATCCCTCTCCATGAGATGCCAGTCTCCAGCCTTCCTCCCTGGGGCTGGGTTATAATTCAGGCCAGCTACAGGGCCTTAGCCAACTTCTCCTTCAGCTAGTCCCTTTCCCCAATTAGTCCTCAGGCTCGGAGGGTTCAGCAGGAAGTCATCTCCTGCAGGTGTCTTTGATGCTCCGAGGTAGGAAGCAGCGTATATGCCTGCCCCCTTCTCCCAGCTCAGTGCTCTGCAAGGCTCCTAGCCCTGGGACCTTAAAGAAACAGGATCTGACTTTCTCCACAAGCTACTTATTTCCAGAACTGCTTCCTCTCCACCAATACCTCGTATTTCCTAGGTCTTTGATACATCAAAACCTCCCAGAATCTTAAAGGGCCATGCCATGTCACTGGGATGAGCTGACCCCTAAGCAGACTACCCCATCATAGGGAGGCAGTGTGGCCTAGTGGTTAGTTCCCTGCCCTGGGACTCAGCACACCTGGGAAAGTCCTTTCACCCTCTGTGCCTGTTTCCCCATCTGTAAAAGGGGCTAATGATACTGACCTTCTTTGTAAAGTGCTTTGAGATCTATTGATGACATGTGCTGTGTAGGAGGTGGATACTATCTATTATAATTTACCTCTCAATTTCATCTGGTGGCTGCTACTTGTATCCCTGGCTACCACCTTAGATAATTCTCCTTGATTTTTGGTGTCCATGCCATCAGCTATTTGGAGACTTAACATGCCACCTCTTGGCTGTCACTTCACTAAACAAGCCACATTGCCTTTCCTTATAAATCACTCCTACTGGCTGCCTGCTCAATTGTGTTCTTTCCTGAACTCCTTCCCATCTATCAATAGATCTGGCAATGCAGTATGTAGGTCTGAGCATAGTCAGAAAAAACTGTGTGCAGCTGTAGGCACTTCTGTACCAGAGGGACTTCACAGAAGGGCAAGCAGACTGATTTAAGGGCTGGAAGCTTTGGCTTCTGAGAAACTAATGATGAGAAGGAGATGTGTTTACCTTGGGCAAACAAAGAGTAAGGCAGACACTGATAATCATCAGCAAGTATTTGACAGGTGTAAGTGCCAGAAAGCGAGAGAGGAATAGTTCAGTATATTCTAACGGGGTATATCTGGCAATAATGGGATAGTAGTGAGCAAAGGGAAGGGATGGTTCAATATCAGGAAATAGCTCCCATGTAAAGAAGGTGGTGGTGGTCCCAGCATTTGAGTCAGCTAAGACTAGATTAGACAAAGCCATGGAGAACAAGATCTCTCTCTCTCTCCTGTGCTCATCACTGTACTGTCTGAACAACACACCTACTTTGGTTTCCAAGAGAAGTTAGGTGTTTGAATAGGGCTTCTTCTTCACTAATTATGACCCTTGCAAAGTGCTCAATTAATAATGATGGCGGCTTTCCTCAATCAGTATTCTCTATTGCTGAGGACACCAGGTTTGGATCAGGACCCAAATGAGGTTTAGGCTGGTTCAGAATTTGGGGTTGTGGCTGAACCAGTTCCAGGTTGAGGTTGAGGTTTGAGATTATTGCAAGCTCATGAGCTGTTCTAAGAAAATTCTGCTACCTTGAATGTTGGAAATTTTGAAAGATCAGGTGTCCCCTTTGGCTTTGGATCCAAACTCAAATCAGACCCACAGAGGTAGGTTCCGATCCAGGAATTTAATTTTGGTGGAAGGTTCGATTTAAAGGCATTTATATTTCAGCTCTGTATTTTGGCCCAACCCTAACAATGAACTTTATTCTACCACCTTACTGTTAGGCTCTTTTCTTTCTGGTGTGTATTTGCAATGTTAAGCTGTCACATTGCATTGCATCTCTTAGGCTGCAGCTTTTTTGTATTAGATCATCACACTCTGCTATAGACTAGTCGCATACCTGCTGAAAACCCCTCCAGAGAATTTAGCAGATCTCTATGTGACAGCAGTCAGTTCTGACCTTGCAGACATCCTCTCCTTAGTTGTTTGTATTTTTTTGGACTTGCAAGGAATGGTGGGAGAACAGCAAAGGTGTTGGGCTGATTAGGTCCTGAGCAGCCCAGTGTTCGTACTCCAAGGACAGTTATTCTGTCGCACCACTGGGGTGGCACTGGGCTAGTTGAGGCAGAATTGACTCCAGAGGCTTAGTTTCTTTCAACCAGGATGGAGTTTTGTCCTTCTTTCTCTATTCTTCAGGGTCTTCCACCCTAGCCCTCTTCCTCCTCTCCCCCTCAATGCTAGAGCTGCTCAGATAATGGAAACAAAAGTTTGGGAAACATATTGAAGTTATTTGTGTTTCGCAGGGTTTGAAATGACCCCAATTTGGGAATTTCATGAATTAGTGTGTGTGGTTAAAAAAACCAAAAACACAGAAATGTTGATTTGGAAGGGTTATCAGAAAGCAAAGCGTGGCTTTCTGTACATGACAAATGGCACTAACCGTTTTTTAACTTATGAAAAATGCCACCAAAAAGTTTCAATAGAAGCCACACTTTTTTTGCAAAAAAAATTTAGTTTAGAAAAAACAGCCAGTTTTCAATTAAAGTGTAACTTTGTCCTTCTATTCACCTCCATTCTGCCAGCAGATGAACCCTGCCCCACCTCCTGTCCACGATGCCTGATAAACATCCATAGAGGTCTGGCTCCTCTCCATCACTCAACACTATTCCTCTAGCCCTCTTTTCCTCTCTCTAATTCCTCTGCAGAAGCTCCTTTACCTTTATCTCTCAAGGGGAGGGGGGTCAAAAGGTCAAGGAGGAGACTGTCTCTCACTATCAAGTCAAGTTCAAGGTCTCGGTCCTTATCTTCAAGGCATACCAGGGTCTCTAAAAGCCTATAGATCTGGCATAAGTTCATGGTCGATAATGCTGCTCCTCAGGCACAGTGGAACTTTCTACCACAAGAGTAAAGCTCGCCTGGGCAGGAGACAGAGCCTTCTCAGGGGCCAGAGCCTTCTCAGGGGCTAGTCCCAGGGCTAGTCCCGGGGGGGGGGGGGGGAGACAAGTGGGGCAATTTGCCCCAGGCCCTGGGCCCCACAGGGGCCCCCACGAGAATATAGTATTCTATAGTATTGCAACTTTTTTTTATGGAAGGGGCCCTCGAAATTGCTTTGCCCCAGGCCCCCTGAATCCTCTGGGCAGCCCTGGCTAGTCCCAGACTGCGGAACGGACTCTCCCAGGAAAGAAGGATCATCCCAGATCTCCCCACCTTCTGCAACAAGTGCCAGGTGTACATCTTCCACACGCCTTCTCTCACATAAACCCAGAGCCACATGGACATTTAAAATACCCCCTCCCCACAAACCAAAACCCTACCCCAATAAGCCACCCCACTGCACACACAATTCTTCCTGCAGGGAGAGGATGAGAGAGAACAAACCCCATGGGCCAGATGTTAGACACATTGCTTAATGCACTACTAGAAGGAGGTCCAGCCCAGATCCACAAAGGTACGTAGGCACCGAAGTCCCAATTTAGGCATCACTGCAATGCACAAAACTCTCGCCTAACTCTGTAGGCGCCTAATCTCACTTAGTGCCTGCATTTTCAGGATGAGAGTTTCCTGGGTGCCTAAATTCCTGCCTCTGGGCTTGCACGCTGCTGCTCCCTGTAGGCGCCCGGATGCCCATCTCCTGCCTAAGCCGCAGAGCGATCCATGAACCAGGAGAAGATAGGTGGAGGAACATCTATCTTCTCTGCAGGTCGGATCCAGTGGGTATGCTCAGAGGCCACCCACAGGATCACACCCTACAAATCAGTTATGGGAAGGGCACCTATCTTCCCCAGATTCGTGGATCTACCCACCCTTGTGGATCTGGGCCTCAGACACCATGGTGATGAGGGCGGGATAAGAACCTTTATACTACAGACACTAGAAGGTTGCCCTGCTGTGACTATCTCAGAGTGTGATGTTATGCTGAGACAAAACACTAGGTGGTGCATTTAATCAATTATTCAACTTCTAAAGAGTTTCACTTGCTGGATGCTTTCAGCACCAGCAGGCAGTACAAGACTTACCACAACAAGGCTGTTTCTTATATACAGACAGTACGCTTCCCATTTTTCACATAACCATCCTTTCTGTACAGTGTATGAATACAGCCATAGCTGTCACTCACACGCTTTGGCATCCACTCCTGCAGGATATGGAGATTTTGTCTGCCACTGATCTTTGGATATTTCAGTCATTGAGCAACAAGCAAACAAAGCTGACATGTTGCATTGGAGAGACGCTAAAGGTGGGATGGCGTGAAAATGGGCTAATGAGATACTAGCTGAGATTCCCAATCAATCCCCATTCCCTGATGATCCCTCATGCAGAGAGAGTGCAGTGTTACAGAAGACACAGTCATACCGGGAAGTAACAGGAGAGCACTACAGCAACCTTCCCTATAGCTGTGTGTGTGACAATGCAATCCCTTTAACAAGGAGCCATATCTTCCCTTCACCTCCATGGCCAGAGATGATTGGGAGGCAGCCAGCAGGTTCTGCTGGGCAGTGGGCACAGAAGTAGGGATCATGCGGTCTGTGACATAGTTCCCTCCCCTGACCCAAAACCTCTGGAAACCCTCTGTGGTTTGTTGGGGGGAGGTGGTGGGCTGGGCCTGTGGCAGAAGTTGGATCACCACACACAGTGGAGCTGTCAATATTAGCACCCCCACTTTCCCTATGCAGTAATGCCCTTTTTGGGGGTACCCTGAGGGCATTACTCAGTGGGGTGCCCCAGTGGCATGGCTGCTGGTGGAGGGTCAAAGAGGAGGCTGGGCTGCACTGCTAAGGCCTTGAGCCTTCATGTGACTGACTTGTGCATCTGTGGAACACTCCAGATATTCACAGGTCTTGGGGGAATATATTATGGCAGCCATCACCAGATGGCACTGTTACACATAGAGAGCATGTGAGGCTTTCTTAGCATATGAGCAAGTTTTCAGTCTTTGGCAGACAGGCTTGCAGGTGGTTGGTTTTGTGATGCAGTATATAGTCCTTGAAGAAGAGTTAAGCGAAGAGAAGTGGTAGGTAGCAGACAGTTTAGACTTTGCTCTAGCTGCCATATTTGGAGGCAATTCTCAGGACAGAGAAGCTTCCGGGGAACTAGGCATTGGTGCATGAGCTGAGATTTCCAGAAGTGGGGGACTGTCTGGGTGCAGTTTGCAACCACCTCTGTTCCAGGACCTGTGTGTGTAAGTAGAGCAAGTTACACTTCAAATAGACCCAGCTTCAGTGGTTCTTCCTTGTAAGATAGTGTACTCTGCACCCCTAGTGTCAGGGTGCAATGCTTCAAGGGTGCAATGCTGCAATGTCTCCAGGGCCTCCTGCATCTCACCCGGTCTTCAGTGGCTCAGCACCTCCAGCCAAGCCACACAAAGCTCAGTTCCCTTCCAGGGTAACAAAAGATCAAACTGAAAGTCCAAGGTAAACATCCAGCTAGTAACTCTCCCCCCACACCCCACCCAGGCTCCATTGAGGTGCTGTTACTGACCCTATGTCAGGGCCTCTCCCACAGGAGCCTGACCTGCTCCTGCAGAGCTCTCCCTCTGTTGCTTCTTGTCCTAGCAGGGCTTCCCTCACTGACCCTCTGCCACTGGGGATCCCCCTGCTCCTTGCAGGCCCTCACCCAGGGCTTCCTGCACAGGAGCCAAACCTGCACTCTGTGGGTCCTCCTATCTGCCTGTTTAGGCCCTGTCAGAGCTCCCACTCACCTACACCAGTGCACCTTGTGAGTCCTCCTATCTTCTCTATACACCCCTCCCCCAGCTGGTTGCCCCCTCAGCTTGTATAGTCTGGTCCTGCCCTTTCACACCTGGGCTCACTAATTATCATTCAGTTGCCACATTACCATCAGCTGGGGGTGGGGAGGGGGGGTAGCTGCTAGGCCTTGGGCCAGGCTGAGCATCTCTTGCCTTAAAGGGTTAGTCAGCCTGTGACATTCCTCCACCGGGGAGCCGGCCTGCTCTGGAATGCCCCTACTCCTCACTAGGGGTTTACAAGTAGGCTGTAGCCCACGAAAGCTTATGCTCAAATAAATTTGTTAGTCTCTAAGGTGCCACAAGTACTCCTGTTCTTTTAACACTATATTAGTCAGGCCAGTTCGCTGGTCTGGCCAGTCACAGGGAGCGGAGCTGTTTTCTAGGAACTTAGGTAGGTAGATAGAATAATACCAGGAAGACAACACCATTCCCAGCTTATACAACAAGGAGTCTGGTGGCACCTTAAAGACTAACAGATTTATTTGGGCATAAGCTTTCGTGGGTAAAAACCTCACTTCTTCAGATGCATTCTTCAGAAGTGAGGTTTTTACCCATGAAAAATTATGCCCAAATAAATCTGTTAGTCTTTAAGGTGCCACCAGACTCCTTGTAGTTTTTGTAGATAAGGACTAACACGGGTACCCCCTGCTTTGATTCCCAGCTTGATTCCCAGCTTATGGCATTTCCCTGCTTTGCTAAGGGAGTAGTAACCTTCCTTGACAAAGGATCTGGGCCATGGCCCATAATTTATTCCTATAGATTTTTTTTTTTAGTAATTTAGGCCAACATCTTTATGCTCTGTTGTTTTCTTTTGAAGTGCTTTTTAAAAACGAATGTGAACAGAATGTTTTCATTAAGTAAACCCCGTCCTCCCATACATTTAAATGAAAACAGTGTTTAAAGAAATTCTATAGTTATATAGTATCCCAGTGGTGGTGTCACACAAACATAGCAGCACTGGGCATGGGATAGTACTTGGGAGCCAGGAAGTGAAACTGATCAACTGAAAGCACAACTACCCAGTCTAGTTCCACCGCCAGCCATGAGCAGCATAATGCAGCCAGAGGTAGGGTGACCAAGACAGCAAGTGTGAAAAATCAGGATTGGGGTGGGGGGTAATAGGCGCCTATATAAGACAAAGCCCAGAATATCAGGACTCTCCCTATAAAATCGGGACATCCGGTCACCCTAGCCAGAGGCAGCATGCACCAGTGTGAGTTGTCTCTGGCGCTGGGGGTCAGGAGACTTAGGATCTGGTCCCATCTTGCCAGTGACCTGCCCTATGACCTTGGGCACTTGGCATTTTACCGCCTTGTCCCTTTGTTTCCTCTCCCGTCTTCTGTCTGTCTTAGCATCTTGTCTGTTTAGACCGTGATCCTGCAAAGACTTACTCACAGTGCATTACATTAAGCATGTATTGAAATCTTTACAGGATGGGGATGTAGACCTTGCCTATATGAGAAAACTGTTCTGATTTGACTAAATCGAGGTAGAACTGGAATTGGGTCAGTGCCACTCTCTGGCGTATTGAGTGCTTTACATCCCATTAGCTTAAGCTCTAAGTCACATTGTGACAAAACAATCCCATTGGCACAAAGTGAGAGAGGTTAGATTGGCTCTTCTGTCCTTCCATCTCGGTATTTCTAAGGCCAAGAGCTCTTCAGAGCTTGTTACTGTCAGGGCTGGCTCCAGGCACCAGCCGACCAAGCACGTGCTTGGGGCGGCACCTTGTAAGGGGCGGCCAATCTTGGGGTGGCAGGGGGCGCTCGGGTTCTTTTTTTTTCTTTTTTGGTTCGGTGGGGCGGCGCTTGAGGTTTTGTTGTTTTTGTTTTGGCGGCACAGCGCTCAAGGGGGGTGTTTCGGCAGCGCGGCGCTGGGGGGGTGTTTCGGCGGCGTGGCGCTCGGGGGGGTGTTTTGTCGGTGCGGCGCTCTGGGGGGTGTTACGGCGGGGCGGGGCAGCGCTGGGGGGGGGTTGTTACGGCAGGGCGGGCGCTCTTTTTTTTTTTGCTTGGGGCGGCAAAAAATTAGAGCCGGCCCTGGTTACTGTTCTCTTTCAGTCTCTCTGCTTTATGGACCTGATCCAGCTCTCACTGGAGTGAATGAGGATCTTTGCACTGCCTTCAGTGGGAGCTTGATGGAGCTATGTCTCCATAAATAACCCACAGAACCCTGAAATGGCAAAGGGCCCAATCCTGCAACCTAACCATGTGTGGAATTCCCAGGCTCGGCCCCAAAGTGCTGGAGATAGCGTCTGAGCTCTGATTCATTTAATAGCATTGCCCGCTATTCACTGACAAATACCTTCATGCCAGCTGAACTGCGAGAACATACTGCCCCGGCTATATTGTTAGCAATGTCTGAGATCGCCATGTCGGGACGCAGGTAGAGGAGTCACAGTCTGCTCGGGCCTTCATAACTGTCACAAATGATATTGATATTAAAATGGGACAAAAATGACCCTTTTATCCAACCCTCATGGGTTCTGGGTGTTCAGATTGAATGCAATTTGGATCCAAACCATCCTTAGTTTGGTTCTGCAAAACCCAAACCTGGATTGAGGAGGTTCTGCCAAACCAGAACCCACCGCTGCTTCTCTACCTCTAATTTACACTGTGCCTTTCACCCTAACCGAGAAGGATCTCAAATCACTTTATTTACTAGCTAATCTAATGTAAATTGAAATGCAGCCACCTCAGGGGTGCAGCCCGGCAGGCATTTAACAGCACACAGCATCAAGGCTCAACAAAGCAGGCCAGGAAAGAAAGGGGCATTTTAGGTAGTGGACTGTAATTTTCCCAGCTGGAATCTGGCCAGGACACCGTGGCTCAGACCCTACAAAGTACAAACAAGACATAAAAGGCAGCACGCAGAATGGGAGAAATCTTCAGTTGATGAAGAAAAGCCACAAGCATTTGGAACAATCCCAGCATTTCCATTTTGGGGGCCGAAGTGAACAATGACTGTGTCTTGAGAAAGTCCGGCAGCCTGTGATCCTGTAATAGACAGGACTGAGATTAGGGTGGACTAGTTGGCTTTCTTTTCATCAACTGGAGATTTTCCCTACTGTGCCCAAAGCTTCATGGTCCTGGGTATAAGCGGTCAGCATCGTGGGAGCTACTGGGCCGTGGGAGCAGCTGACTGAGTGCCCTGGAAAAGATTGACTGATTTATTCACAAGATTAAGATTGCTGCTTTAGTGCGGAATAGCTTGTCTCTTTCTGGGCTGGACATCAATAAAGCCACAAGCTCCCATGTGCCAGGAAAACTCCACCAATGCCAATGTGTTGGTCCCCAGTAGCTTTAAAGCTCCCATCCGGTTATAATTCAATTCCAATTCCTTACAGCCTTTGTGGTATAAATCATGATCAGATTTATCCCCCACCCCCCCTCAATTTCCTATCCCCAGTGTAAGTGATTCCTTGCTTTGTTGCAGGTTGAGGATGGAACTGACATCTTTGCCTAAACTCCTCTGGACGAGTGACAACAAGCTCTTGCATCATCATTTCCCAGATGTGTTTGCAACTGTCCATACCACTCAAGACATCCCAGAGGAAGCCAGTTTTGGACCATGTATGCTGCAGAACACCTTGTTGGACACTGTTGCTTTTATTGCCCTGAAATGCTCCGAGAGAAGAAATATCCATTATGTATTTAAGGTAGGAGAGCCTGGTATTTTATATTGTACTGGAAAAGCTGTCCCCTCTCCCCGCCCGCCCCGGATTGCTCTTCTCGGCCGGTGGCATTGGCATGGGATATAGTTTTATCCCCAGGTCGGCACAGCTAATAGCTCTGCCAAGAGGGGAAACTGGCCCAGCGCGGTGCTGACCTGGAGGCTGGATTCTGAGGGGATCCCAGCAAGGACTGTTCCCGTGGGGGAAAGAGCCCAAAGCATGAGTACCGTCCTACGCCAAGACACCCTTGACCTGCCGCTGAACTGATCCAGGATGTGGTGGAATGAGGGGCATGTCTTCACTTGGAGATGAACAACCAAGAGGGCTTGGCATGGGGCATACTGACCCTTCAAGGCCAAGGAGGGGTCACACTATCCCATTGCAGGGACTGCCTGGCATCCCCGAGGGAGAGCGAGTGGCTTCGGGGCAGCGTTTTGAAGTCTAAGAATGGGCCCAGGCTGCTCCTGTTTAGACAGAGCATAGGAATATGAGCAGAGCACGCTTCTCCACCCTGTCTCTCCCTGCACCATGGGGGTTGCTGCAGCCCATGGGGGGGAGGGGGGGTCTCTTCCCCTTTGCTCTTGCCTCTTGCGGCAAGATCAGATCTCTGGAGGGGGCCTGGGTGCCAGGAGGGAGGAGTCAGGGCTGTTTGCGTGTGTTTGGACTCTAGCACCAGACTCTCAGGCTGCATTTTGGGACTTTGCCACAAGAGCCCTGGCGGGAGTCTGGACGGTCTGGAAAAAGATGTCCCTGGAGTGGGCTGGGGCTGGCAGGGTAAGGCTTAGCTCTGGGTTGTACAGCCAGAGCAGCGTCTTAAAGCCCTACTGTCTCTTAGAAACCACGTCAGCTGACACACCTGGGCTGAACACACCTCCCTTTCCATGTGTAACCATGGTGTTCCCCGTTGCGTAACCAGCCCCTTTCGTGCTGTTGGGGGGGAGGCGGGAGTTGAACCTGGCACCTTCAGTCCCCAAAATGCAAGCTGCTACTGCTTGAGCTGATCAAGTCCCTCCCTTAGCAGCTAGCTCATAGACTTGAAGGCCAGAAGGGACCACCATGCTCATCTACTCTGACCTCTGGCACATTGCAGGCCACAGACCTCACTCACCCACTCCTGTAATGCACCCACAGCCTCTGGCTGAGTTCCTGACAATGTGGAGTAGGCTCTTAAGTTACATGGACCAGCTATTAGAGGGTGGCACAGCCACATAGTGCTAGCAGGCTTTACACTTCGTGGGCATTTTGACTGGGAGTTGTGACAGGCGCTGAATGAATAAGGGATTTCTTGTTTCGCTGGCAGTTTAGAAAAATAACAAATCATTTGGGGTCAAACCAAAACCAGTGTTTTATGAAATATTCCGGCAAAGCGAGAAGTTGAAACAAAAATTGCCACTCAACCCGAATCGGAATGTTGCAGCATCACAAAACCCAAACCTCTGGAGTTGAGACATTTCCACTTTCGTGCATTTGGACAAAAGCAAAAAGAAACAAAGGGTGGAGGAGACCTGGCTTTAATTCTTCCCTCTGCCTGGGGAGAAGGGATTTGAACCAGGCTCTGTCATCTCTCACGTGAGTTCCCTATCACTGAGCGATAGGGTATTCCAGTAAGAGGGCTGCCTCACTCTCTCCTCTTCAAGCTGCTCCACTGTGTCTAAACAATTAAATAGCCATTGGAGCGGGAGGCCTGTGTCCTGGGTCTCTTATACCCGAGGGGAGTGCCCTACCCATCAGGCTATGGAGTCATTCTCATGCTCAGTGACTATCCAACTGGAGAGCCTTTAACTCTGAGTCCCAAAGGGAATCTGCTTTTCTTCTCCCCTTGCTGTTTTTTCAGTGGGTCAACCCCATGGAGTCCCAGAACCCTCAATTTAACAAGCTCCCTTAATGTTTTCTGCACCCCAGACCTAAGAAATAACAAGGCTTCCCCAGCTTGATCTATGCCGTCTCCCTCTCCACCAAAGCAAGCCAGCCATCTGTAAATCAGTCAGGTCTGCTAAACCCAACCTGCCCCATGCCCCGCCACTTACAGCATCCTGTGCCATCTCCTTCTCCTGAAAGGTCCCTTCTCTTCCCTCCCCGAGGGGCCTTGAAAGCCAAGCCTCTTTATAGTGGAGTTGTGATTGAGCCCCTCCGGGCCACTGAGGCCTTCCCTGCTCTGTAGACACAAGGGAAGCACACAACTGTCCAAGGGACCCATAAGCAGAGGAGCTGGGCTTTGGGCACAGCAGTACGTCCACATGCAGACCAAAACACCCAGAGCTAGGCTTTGAGTCTCTTCTGCTCTGTCCTGTGCTCTTACTTATTCCTTGTCCCCTTTCCATGTGTTCAGCCCTCTCTCTTAGGGCCTAATTTCCAGAGATCTTACGCATCCCTTGACTGTGCTCAGAGCGGTGAGTCAGTGCTGGGCACTTCTGAAAACCAGGCCTTAATTAGTGACAGCCTTTGTCCTAGCTATTAGTTACAACCACTGGGGGCATCAGACTTCTGTATTTGTCAATTATCATTAAGTACCATATAGTTAAAAGAAACCAGCTGCAGGGCATGCTAATTTATTCTTTCCCTTATACTAATTAACTCTTACACTAATTGTCTCTTAACAGTTCATTCTTCTGGCTGAGCTGCTAAAGTGCGCATACTTTTGCATGCATTCCGAGGGGTAAAAACAGAGCAGCGATGTCCAAAACCCTGTTTCTCCTACAAAACCCCGTGGCATAGCTGCAAGGCACTTAGTGGAGGAACAGAGAAAGAAATCACTGGGGGTGAAATATGCTTCATTTCCAAACTTCTCTCTTTCAAAACAACCACTGAGGCGCTCAAAAATCAGCAGACTTTTTTTTGCAAATGTCCTTAATCGCTTTGTGCCTCAGTTTCCAAGCTGTGGAAACCCCCCTCGTTCTTTTTGCTGATACAGACTAACACGACTACCACTCTGAAACCTCTCTCCCTTGCAATTAATATTTGTTAGGCTTAGATACTGCTGTGATGAGCTCCAAAGGAAAGCCCATGAGGAAACTAATAATTCCCTATTCAGTGCAAGTTTAGAAGGGCGTGCAGTGAATAAGGCAGGGGCCGCACATAGAGCGATGAGGATAAAAGTAATATTGAATAGCTGTACCATTCTCAGAGCATCCTCCATCTTGTGCACTGAATGAGCTGGGGTCTTGTGGAAAAAATAGTATGAGATCATGTAATTAAAGAGCGTATCATAATACAGATGCGCAAGGGGGCGGAGTTAAGATTGCACAGGTAACCTGAAATACCTTAAATTCTGTCATTTTTAAACTTTGGAGTGCTTGACTTTGTAACCTAAATATAATTCTTTTAATATGGGGTGGGGGTTGTATGTAATATTGCACGTATTAGCTGTTACTGACTGTACCTGGGGTTGTCAATCTTTTTCTTTCTGAGGCCCCCCCGATATGCTATAAAAACTCCATGGCCCACTTATGCTACAACAATTGTTTTTCTTCATATAAAAGCCAGGGCTGGTGTTAGCTAGTAGTAAGCAGGGCAATTGCCCGGGGCCC
The DNA here is from genome assembly GCF_002925995.2 of Terrapene triunguis. NCBI lineage: Eukaryota > Metazoa > Chordata > Testudines > Emydidae > Terrapene > Terrapene triunguis. The sequence goes on along the minus strand of NW_020664753.1, from coordinate 2,437,373 downwards.
CATGCCACAGGGGGCACCATGAAGCTAAGTTGCTCAGGCTCCTGCTTCAGCCCCAGGTGGCAGGGCTCAGGGCCCCAGGTGTCAGCCCCATGCAGTGGGGTTTCGGCTTTCTGCCCTTGGCCCCAGCAAGTCTAACATTGGCCCTGCTTGATGGACCCCCTGAAACCTGCTCGCGCCCTCCCAAGGGTCCCCAGACCTCTGGTTGAGAACCACTAGGCTATACCACATTATTTCAGAAATAATTGAGTCTGCAGCATTCAGTTGTTGAGAGCTTGTCCTTTATGGATACCTTGAAATAAATTTGAATTTTTTACTTGATGCAAAAATATGAATAAACTGCACTATTTCTGAAGCTGGAGAGCAAGGTATAAGTGCTTAATAGTTGTATTTAATAATATCCTGTATGGAAAAGCTCTATAGGCATTAGTAGAGATGAAATCCATAGGACTCTACAGATGTTTAATAGGGTTCTGCTGTAATAATTCTAAAGCCCTCCATAATTTAATGGAGAATGAGATAATTTCTGTAGGGGTTTTGAACTATCCTATAGGATTCAGGTGCAGGGATCTAGTTCTTTATTAAATTCTAATGGATTGTTCATTATAGCCTAGGGAGAGGTTATAATTTTACATTAAATTCTCTAGGACTTTCCCATCTGGAGTGAATTGACAATGGAGAACAATGGAATGGAGTTTCTGGTTTCTATCTGGTGTACCATACTCATGCTTTTCGGATTGAGGCTTATTGACTAGAGAGCAGACCAGGAAACTTGAGTTCCCACCTCTTCAACTGACTTGATGGGTGACCCTGGGCCAGTCGCTTCATCTCCCTCTGCCTCAGTTTCCCCATCTGTACCACAAGGATAACGGTCCTGGCCTATCTTGGACTGGGCAGGTGTGGCGTGAGTGAGGCTGAATGATTGGGCAGTGAGGTGATCTGAGAGCCTCTCAGGGAAGGAGCTCTGCAGGGCCAGGGAGCTCTGCATTTCTGGTAGTGGTGGGGATCTGAATGCTGCCAGGGGAGTGGGCGCTGGAGAGCAGGAGAGAGGCCAGGCAACCAGCCAGGTGGGGAGCAAGAAGCATGGGGAGCTCTGAGTAAAGCAGCCGAGGCTGCCCGGGAGAGGTTGGAGCGCTGGATGGACAGAGGAAGCTGCAAGCTGGGTTGGCATGGGGACTGCAGGAGCCAGCTACCGGTTGGGAGGGTGGGCAGCAGTGACGCTCAGCATGTAGGGTTAGAACTACCTGTGTGTGCTGCTGGCTGGCAGAAACTGCACCACAGGCAGCTCTTCACACATAGAATCATAGAATATTAGGGTTGGAAGAGACCTCAGGAGGTCATCTAATCCATCCTCCTGCTCAAAGCAGGACCAACACCAACTAAATTATCCCAGCCAGGGCTTTGTCAAGCTGGGCCTTAAAAATCTCTAAGGATGGAGATTGCACCACCTCCTTAGGTAACCCATTCCAGTGGTTCACCAGCTTCCTAGAGAAATAGTTTTTCCTAATATCCAACCTAGACCTCCAACACTGCAACTTCAGACCATTGCTCCTTGTTCTGTCACTGTCATCTGCCACCACTGAGAACAGCCTAGCTCCATCCTCTTTGAAACCCCTCTTCAGGTAGTTGAAGGCTGCTATCAAATCTCCCCTCACTCTTCTCTTCTGCAGACTAAATAAGCCCAGTTCCCTCAGCCTCTCCTCCTAAGTCATGTATCCCAGCCCCCTGATCATTTTTGTTGCCCTTTGCTGGACTCTCTCCAATTTGTCCACATCCTTTCTGTAGTGGGGGCCCCAAAATTGGATGCAATACTCGAGATGTGGCCTCACCAGTGCCGAATAGAGGGGAATAATCACTTCCCTTGTTCTGCTGGCAATGCTCCTACTAATGCAGCTCAATATGCCGTTAACCTTCTTGGCAACAAGGGCACACTGCTGACTCATATTCAGCTTCTCATCCACTGTAATCCTCAGGTCCTTTTCTGCAGAACTGCTACTTAGCCAGTTGGTCCCCAGCCTGTAGCGGTGCATGGGATTCTTCCTTCCTAAGTGCAGGACTCTGCACTTGTCCATGTTAAACCTCATCAGATTTCTTTTGGCCCAATCCTCCAATTTGTCTAGGTCACTCTGGACCCTATCCCTACCCTCCAGTGTATCTACCTCTCCTCCCAGCTTAGTGTCATCTGCGAACTTGCTGAGAGTGCAATCTACCCCATCATCCAGATCATTAATAAAGATGTTGAACAAAACCGGCCCCAGGACCAACCCCTGGGGCACTCCGCTTGATACCAGCTGCCAACTAGACATCGAGCCGTTGATCAGTACCCGTTGAGCCCGACAAGCTAGCCAGCTTTCTATCCACCTTATAGTCCATTCATCCAAATCCATACTTTTTTAACTTGCTGGCAAGAATACTGTGGGAGAGCATATCAAAACCTTTGCTAAAGTCAAGGAATAACACGTCCACTGCTTTCCCCATATCCACGGAGCCAGATATCTCATCATAGAAGGTAATCAGGTTGGTCAGGCATAACTTGCCCTTGGTGAATCCATGTTGACTGTTCCTGATCACCTTCCTCTCCTCCAAGTGCTTCAAAATGATTTCCTTGAGGACCTGTTCCATGACATCACAGGGCCTGGAGGGCTGATGTTCTGAGGGGCAACCCACACCAGTAAAGGGGAGTGTCACTGCTAGCCCTGTAACCCTGTGTGCCTTCAGTTCGCTGCTGCAGGGGCTCACAGCCTGGACACGGACAGCCAGCAGACAAGCCTGCAGTCCCCTGAGTGTCTGTGTGCCGTGCAGCCCTGGTTCAGCTCTCTGACCACAGCAGCCTGTCTATAGCACAACAGCCCTGCTTCGCTCTCCTCCAGCCTGGGTTACTACTTGCTGGGGACCTCAACACTTGCCAGTCCTGAATTTCCCCCAGACCATCTGCCCTGCAGTGGCCAGCTCTGTCCTGGAGCACTACGAGAATGAATAGAGTTTGTTGCTCCTTTAAAGCGACAAAAGCACATGACAGCTGGGGGAAATATTCCCTGCCCTGCTAGCACAGCACTGTGTTGGGTTCCAGTAAAAATAAAAGACGTTTATTAACAAAAGGCCTTAGGTTAAGTGATAGCAAGTCTTGCAGAGACTCCAACCTCCTGTCTTTCTCTGCTTGCAAGAGGTCTGGCCCCTTGTGGATACCAAGATGGCTTCTTCTCTTTCCTTATGTTTTCTCAAGCTCCGTGTTTTGTCCCCAGACTCAATGCTTCCCTTCCGGTGAACTTCTCATGTCCCTGCTGATTTGTATGGAAATGAGGCTTGCTTAATTTCACTGGAGACAGGTAGATAGCTGCCTTCTCTGCCTCCTGGCTGGGAGAAAGCTTGTTTATCCCTGTGTTTGGTCACAGACTTTAAAGCGTAATATCAGTGATTAGCCATATTTCCTCATATAGTGTCAATACAGACATTTCACAGTGATATTAATCACCAGTGTGTCATTAGCGTTGAGAAAAGACCTGACTCACTGCACTTTTGTAGTACAGTAATCTTGTGTGTAATCAATGGTAGCAGATGACAGAACAAGGAGTAATGGGGAGTTGCAGTGGGGGAGGTTTAGGTTGGATATTAGGAAAAACTTTTTCACTAGGAGGGTGGTGAAGCACTAGAATGGGTTACCTAGGGAGGTGGTGGAATCTCCTTCCTTAGAGGTTTTTAAGGTCAGGCTTGACGGAGCCCTGGCTGGGATGATTTAATTGGGGATTGGTCCTGCTTTGAGCAGGGGGTTGGACTAGATGACCTCCTGAGGTCCCTTCCAACCCTGATATTCTATGATTCTATGAATTACTTCTCAGCTGAGGTTCAGGCCCCCTGACTTTATAGTCCAGAGACTATCTCCCCCACTCGTGAGGCTGATGGCTTTGTTTAAATGTACCTTTGTGTTCCCTGCCTGACAATCAGGCTGGTCAGCCAAGCAGATACTCATTCCTTTGTCTAGGGCAGGCTAGACTTACGCACATTTTAATAACATAATCCAAGCACATATCCATAACTCTTTGTACAGACCCTCTACATGCACCATGCAAAGATATTAATGATCAGTGAGTTATTAGTTGTCCAGTGATATATTACATGCCACCTTGTGGGTATATATCGTGACAACAGTGTGTTAGGTGTAGTGAGTGTGTCAGGTCTGGAAAGAGCTGCTGTCATGGAGCAGCAAACCAACAGCAGGTCACTGTGTCACAACCCCTCGAAGACAGTCCTGCCCTGACATGGCCTGTTAGAGACGGGGTGATACTGAAATGATGGAGGAAGAACCTTGTGCGTGTGTGTGTTTGTGTGTATTGGGGAGGCTCCTTCTCTTTGCAGCCAGAGGAGAGAGGTAAGTGGGCAGGTTAGATTTCCCAAATGACTGTGTCAGGGCTGAGGGCACGTATGCTGCAGAGGAAGATTGGGGAGAGGTGGAGGGGGAGCAGCAAGGCAGGGAGAGAAGGTGAGTATCGGGGGGTTGTCACTCTTTGAGCGGGATGGCACAAGATGTTCCATCATTTAAGACGGTGCCGCCTGCTGCGTTCTGGTGTCTCTGTCCTGCTCCACCATCTCTGTGGTCCCCTGGGCGTGGGGTATAATTCAGGAAGGCTGCAGACACTGTGATCAGGCCCCTTGTGTAAGTGTTTGCTGCGTCGGGGCCACAGCCCTTACATATTGGATCACGTGTAAGACAGGAAAGGACAGGCTTTGCCGAGAGTGTTGATGAATTTGTGCATTCTAGGTCCCTATTGTCTACCTTTTTGCCTTGTGTCTAACAGGTAGATGTCACCTCGGTGCACAGCCCCTCTGGACTGCCCTGGATGAGGCTCGTTCAAGCAGCTGCCAATAGCAAGGAACAGAACTTGGAAGCCTATTTAAAAAACAGCCAGTTGTACTATCGATCTACTAGGAAAATAGGCAAAAACGAGGAGCTCCTTGTGTGGTACGATGAGGAGCTTTCCAGCCTCCTGGGTTTCAGCGCGATCAAAGCCAGGACTCTCCAAACCGGTGAGTACTGAAGGGAAAATTGCCAGATGCTGAGGTTGTGCGGGTAGCACTGAGGGCAAGATCTTTGTTACAGGTGATGCTGGGCCAGCGGGGAAGGGACCAGCTTGACTCTCAGATCCCAGGCTGGGCTTTCAAGGTTGGGCAGTTAGAAGCAAATCTTTTTACTGGTGCACTGAGCTGGAGTCAATGAAGGGAGTCTTCCAGCCATGGTAGATAGACTTGTGCTAACAGGGCTTGAGCTAGCTCACTAAGGATAGCTGTGTGGACGTTGCTGCTCCAGCGGAGACTTGGGCTAGCTGCTCGAGCCTAGGGGTTCTGGGGGTGCTGCCCTGGGGTCAGAGGTTAGCTCGAATGATGTAACTGAACTGGGCTACAGAAAACAGCTCAGGGTCTGAACACTTCTTGATGCAGCTCAATCTGCTTAAATTAGCCAAGACTTGGGTAAGTGTAGATGGTCCTGATTCTCAGGGGCTCTTGGGAACACATTTGGCTGGGAGAGATTCACTTATACTAAGTGAATTGCTTTGAAAATGAGTAACACAGAAAGCAGTACAATCTTTTAAAGAAACACTGTGCATAGGGAAAGATTGACAGCTTCACACCACTACTCAAAAGGCTGTAGTGTAACTTATGGTGTGATTTTTAAACAGACTTTGTCAAATTGGTGCTACCCAGTGTGGAGGGTCTCGAATTGATTTAAATCTGGCTTGTAGCAGGATAGCTTGTGTTAGTAAATTTGCTGTCTGCTATAACCCATTTTAAACCAATAGAAATGTGTCCACACAGGAGTCTGCACCCAGTCTGCTTTCAAACTGATTTTAGTGAAACCAGTGCAACTTGTGTGTGTGGACACACTTAGATCGGTTTAAAATTGGTTATAGTGGCCTGTGAAGGAGCAGAGAGACTGCTGCCGGGCACAGCAGGGGTTAAAGAAAACCTCTGGGTTCAGCTAGCCCTGCCCCGTTATACCTGCAGCCAATGCCAGGCCTGGAGGGGGGGAGAAAAGAAGGGAGCCTGGCTCAGTCAAGGCCATTTTGGTGCCCTACACAGCCCTAGGCCTCCGTGTGTGGGGGCTGGGTTGGGGGGCAGAGGGGAAACGACCCTCCAGCACGAGCCGGCGAAGCGGAGCCAGTTGGAGCTGGGTTGCTCCACTTCCCGCCGCCCGGTGAGTGCAAGCCAGGCCCGACCCCGCACTCACAGGGCGGCGGGAAGTGGAGTGACCTGGCCCCAGCCTGCTCCGCTCTGCTCCCCTGGCTCCCAGCCTTGGGACTTGGGGGTAGGGGCAACCGCCCCCCAGCACTCACCAGCGGCGCGGCTGGGAGCCAGCGACATGGAGCGGGCTGGGGCTGGGTCGCTGCACTTACCGCTGCTGGTGAGTGCAGGCCCGACCCCTGCTGCAGTCCTCAGGGGAGTGGGGGCGGGGCTGGGGCGGAGCAGGGGTGGGAAGAGGTGGGGCTGGTACAGAGCAGGGGCGGGGGCCATGGGGAAGGGGCAGAGCAGGGGCTGGAGCAGCACGCAGCTGTGTAGGGCACCAGGAAATTTGGTGCCCCAAATTTCCTGGTGGCCTAATGCAGCTGCATACTTTGTGTATGGGTAGGGACGGCCCTGGGCACCTGGACTAGTGGGGCCACTCCCCAACTAAAAGACTTGCATAGGGAGCAGGCCAGGAAAACAGGCCCTGAACCTCTCCTCACGGCTGGGAAAAAGATCCACCTCCCCTGTTTAGGGGTTGAACGACACAGGACCCTGGGCCAGGACCTGAGGGAGAAGGAGGGCTCAGGTCTCCCTATAGCCCACCTAACCAACGATCTAGCCACTGGGCTGCCCGGCCACTGAGGGCCCTATCACACCAACTCAAAGTGGGAATGTTTTTTTTGTATAACCTAAGGTGTGAATTTAAATCAGTAGAGTTATATTGGTATAACCCTCCTCCCACATAGACATGCGGTATAAGACAGCCTTTTTATCAGTTTAGCTTATGTCGCTTTGGAGGGGATGTAAATGAAATAGAAAAAAGGCCTCTTATCCCAGAATAGGAGTGTTCTGCGAATACCGGCGTAACTCTGTCAGTATAACTGGTAGGACTGTCCCCTGTATGCTGGCTTCCCGAGTGATCTATGGAGTAGAGAGACGTGCAAGCCACATTTGGATTCTGCTTTTGGATCCACAGGGGTGCTTGAAGCTGGGTTTCTCATTGAGACCATTGTAAAGATGATTTGCCTGTTGGCAAGATCAGGCGCAGGTCTGGGTTTTGGGCTTTGAGCTGCCACAGAGTTCGGAGGGTCGATTCAGGCCAGTGTCTGCTGTGAGCACTTGACTCAGCAGCCAGCATCGGGGTGTGGAACGTATGGAAGGAAATGTATGCGAGGTGCCTCCTGTAGCAAGATGGCACCTGACCCTGCACTCCAGTTAGCTTGACCCCAGTGACCCAGCTATGGAGTTGCTCCTGGTTTAGACCAGTGTCAGCCAGGCCTTAAAAGCAGCCGGGACTCTGACTACGCAAAACTCAATGGCCATTTTCTGTTTCCACAGAGCTCAGGTGCCCGGAATGTGAGCAGGGCTTTAAAGGCGGGCACTCCTATCTGGCCCACGTCCGCTTCCTCTGCGTCCCGGAGAAGAACGCCCCGCCGTGGAGAAATCTCCAGGAGCAGAAGGCTGGGAAGGGCCATTTGCCTGACCAGGCCACAAACTTCCACAGCCTGGCAAGGGATCTGGAGGTCAAAATAGCCACGTGGAGAGACGACCCCCGTGGGCTGTCAGGGGAGAAGAGAACAAAGTCGGAAGAGGTGGAGAGCAACAGGAGCAGGAAAACGGTGTTGTTGGAGAAGACAAATAACCTAGGGGAAGCTAACAGCTATGGGGGCAAGGAGGAGGCGGTGGGGGAACACGCCTTCGCTGGCTCCGTCTGGAAGCTCAGCTCAGGGAAGCTGTCGGCGAAGAAGGATGCCTTGGAGCAGAAACAGAGCGCTTTCACCGAGGTCAGGAGGATGAAGGACCGGCTGAGGAATGAGAGAGCGAAGGAGGTGGAGCAAGGGGGTGGCCTGGGCCAGTTTGGCAAAGAGCAGATGCCCAAGGACGTGGTGCTGAGCTCCTCAGGTAGCGCGTTCTCTTTCGTATGGCCCACCCGAGCCCGGGGGGAGCAGAAAAGTGCTTTTAGTAAGCCAACCAAGTGTCTGGTGGACAGGGCTGCTGGGTATTCCTCCCATCCCATGACCGAGCTACCGAAGAGCCTGGGGGAGCTGTCTGGCTTCATCACCACAGCGGACATCATGTGCTACAGCAACCTTTTGAATTCCAAGTTCTTTGTCAGTGACTTGTGTAATTCTCAGGCGCTGCAGACGAGCAACAGCCGGAGCAACGCTTTCCCACATACCTCAGAACCGTGGCCAAAACAAACTGGGGGGCAGCTGCAAACCGCCACCACCACCTCCTCCTCTTCCTCCTTGACTCTGCTGCCGCCCACCTTCACATCCTTCGGGGTGGCCGCCCAGAACTGGTGCGCAAAATGCAACCTCTCCTTCCGCATGACGTCCGACTTAGTCTTCCACATGCGGTCCCATCACAAAAAGGACTACTCCTCGGCCGACTCTCAGTGCAAGAGGAGACGGGAGGAGAAGCTAACGTGTCCAATCTGCCACGAATACTTTCGGGAACGGCACCATTTATCCCGACACATGACCTCTCATAATTAGAGCTGGGTAGACTGAGCCGACCACAGGACTGGGTTGGGGGAAGGGGGATGGGGAGGGAAAACATTAGTTTGTATCATTATTATTTTTTTCAGTGTTTAAATTAATTTCTTATAGGAAACAGCTGCTTACAATAATTTATAATTGATGCTTCACAAAAAATATATGTTTACATGAGACCGAGTGGTCGTTGGTTTTGAAAATGCAGCCAAGCCCTTGTTAGTATATTTTTGAGGAAATAAAATGATGAAATGAATGAAAATGTTTTATTAATTTGGCCTCGAAGCTGCTGCTTTACAGACAACAATCTGTTGTAGCCATGTGTGAGATATGCTGTTATGTGCATATGTAACAATTAGAGCTGAGCCAATAATTGATTTTATCATCTGAAAAAAAAATCAATTAGTTTTGTACCAAAATTGATTTTTTCCCCTCGTTTTTCTCTCCAAAACAAAACAAAAAAATGAAAATCCTTTCTTCGGGTCGAATGTTCCAACATTGGTTTGAAATGACGTCTTGACTTTTTTGAAAAAAATGGTTCCTCATTTTTTATTTGGCCGAAATTATTAATTGAATTCAACCCAAATTTGCGAAGTGTTTTGGTTGCGCCAAAACTCCATTTTTCAGTGAATTTAGTGCTTGACAGAAAATTTTCATCCAGCTCTAGTAACGGGCTGGTTGAGTGCCAGCAGCCTTTAACCTGGGACCTTCAGCATTAAAAAGCTTCAGACTGAAATACTTAAACTAAAGGAATAATGCCATTTGCTGACAGATGTAGTAGACTCTTATGTGGACCAGACTCTAGAGGGTGCCACTTTCCTAGCTTGGGTTGTGTATGTGCTAAAGGGAATAGACATACTTGATTACAGTGATCGGCTTGAAACGAAACCTTGACTCTGGCCTGCCCCATGGCTGTAGAAGGGAGCTGTGATCCAAGCTCCGATCTGAGTTGTGTAAACAACCCTCCTCTGTAATAGACCAAACCAAACTCACAAGAGGATGTGATTGAACATCAGCAGATCTGGTCATACTCTGCAAACTCTGAAACGTCTTTCTTTAAACCGAGATCCAGATGTTGTGGCTTGTGCTCACTGTTACCAAATAGACACAGGCCCAAATTCTGCCATCTGTTATACCCATGAAATCCCAATAACTTCACTGGGTTTGTACAGATACAGTGGAGGCAGAATTTGGTTCATTGTTCACTACTGGCCATGTTAATGCCCTGGCCAGGGTGAATGTGTCACCGATGCCCACTGCTAGATGGAATCAGAACTGCTCAGTTCTGAGTTACGGGCCCTCTACTGCTAGCATTTATTTTGCAAAGTAATAAGGAAATATAGCAATTATTGTAGCGGATCAGAGTATCTTGTCCAATAGCCCATTTCCAACATGGGACAGCTGTTTGTTAAGAAGGTGTTAAACTCCCAGTAATGGACAGTTATGGAAAAACCTGCTGCTGGGGAAATTTATTCCAGCCCCCATCAGTTAGTGCTCAATTTATTCCCTGAAACATGAGGGTTAGGTCCCTTATGAAAAGAAATGCTATCTCGAGGTACTGTGGCTGGTCTCACTATAGGCTGTCAATGTTTAGTTCTGCTCAGCTCTTGACCTTGATCTTGTGGCAATGAGTTCCATGGGCCAATGGTATGTTTGTTTTTAAAATAAGCGTTTTCTTTGATCGGTTTTTACATTTGTCATCTTTTAGTTTCACTGAGTGGCCCCTTGCCCTTGTATTATGCCTAAGGTAAAAATAGGTACTCCATCCATGACGTTGACTCCCTTTATCACATCCCCTCTTACTCATCTCCTGTCTAAGACAAACAGTTCCAGCTTATTCAGTGTCTCTTCAGATGGTGACTTTTCCAGGCCACTAATTCTGGCTGCCTGTCTCTGAACCCGTTCTGTTTGTACTATAGCCTGCGGTAGCCAGGGGACCAGAGCTGCACCCGGTGTCTTAACTGAAGGAATCCCACTGAAGTATATAGGGCAAATGGCTCAGCAGTCGATTTCCCCTGTTATCACTGGGAAATTCGGAGTGGTCAGGAGCACATCTGTGAAGGCCCAGGTAGCTGGCAGTTGGATCCAATGCTCTATTACACTCCCTGTCAGCTCTTGAGAGAGTTCCATGAATCAGGGGGTGTCTTTTTCCCAGCATTCATGGGAAAGTTTCCCATCCGTATAAATGCAGGCCAAAAACCAAGCTAGACAGTCCCAGGCTTTACCCAAGATAAGGCAAGGGAATGATTACATGTGACAGCTTGCGGCTTATTCTCTAGAACTGAGAGGAAGCAAATTGAGGCTGGGAGGTCTGTTGGACTGTAGAGCCATCTTCCAAGGGATGTGGTGGAAGTTCTGTTCCTGGAGTCATTTAAAACTGAACGTTCAGTGCAAGAAATAATCCTGCATCGGGCAGGGCGAGATGTGATCTCCCCCCCATCTTTTCCACCTCTAACGTCTGTGTCCAATGAAATTTATCACATAAGGAATTTATTCATGTCCAAGTTTTCTAGGCCAAACTTAGCTCTGTCTGGCTTTAGCTGGGAGCTGGCCTGTTAATGAGAAGTCAAAATCCATAAAGCGTAATGAAGAACTCAGTAGTGTAGAAGCGTTCATATATGATGAGGATTGTGGCTTCTGGGGGTCAGATTCTGATCTCATTTATTCCAGTGCAAATCCAGGAATAACTCCTCTGAAATCCAGGGTGCTATTCCTGATTGACATCTGTGTCTTTGAGATCAGAGGCAGCCCAGGATAAGTAAGACAAAGGCCGTTTGGTGCAGTTGTGGCATAACATTTTCTCATGCTCTTGTAAAAAAATATCCTGGATCTTCAATGACCATGCGGTTAGGGCCTTGGTCTTGCATGTCACATGGAAGTCGACAACTCCAGCTGCACACTGCTCTCTACCCCTGTGTTGGGGAATTGCTTCAATACCAGTTCAAAGGGCCAGATTCTGTAAGGCCCTGCATCTTGGGTGCCCGGCAGACTTTTCTTCATAGGTTATGCAATGCCGTTGTTTTCTTCGAGGAGAAAAATAATATTTTAGCTAACCTGTTTGTAGAATCCCTCGCCCATAGGAACTCAGCCATTAGCACTGTGTAAATACCTTAGGTATTAGAAGGGGGGTGGGGGACAGAAGTTCCACTTTATGAAGGATTTTGAAGTTTTGCAATTTGGCTTTGTTCCAAATCAGAACGAAAACCAGCAATTTCAAAATTCCAGGGAAAAAAATCATTTGAAGTTGTTCAAAATATTTAATGGCAATGTTAACTTAAAATGTTGCATATTGCAGTACAATATGCAATATGATCCAACAGAAAAACAATTGAAGATGTTGAATCGGGATGTTGGAAATTTTCCCCCCTTCAATGGAATTCCAGTGAAATTGACCTAATTTCACAAAGCTGTTAGATTTCAACAGAACTGCCCAGTCTGGTGGAATATGGCTCCATTGAAGTTCCTTCTATTAGACACACTGATCGAAAATAGAACCAGATCTGAATAGTGGCAGGTAACCCATTCCAGTGGTTCACCACCCTCCTAGTGAAATAGTGTTTCCTAATATCCAACCTAGACCTCCCCCACTGCAACTTGAGACCATTGCTCCTTGTTCTGTCATCTGCCACCACTGAGAACAGCCAAGCTCCATCCTCTTTGGAACCCCCCTTCAAGAACCCCCCTTCAGGTAGTTGAAGGCTGCTATCAAATCCCCCCTCACTCTTCTCTTCTGCAGACTAAATAATCCCAGTTCCCTCAGCCTCTCCTCATAAGTCATGTGCCCCAGCCTCCTAATCATTTTCGTTGCCCTCCGCTGGACTATCTCCAATTTGTCCACATCCCTTTTGTAGTGGGGGAACCAAAACTGGATGCAATACTCCAGGTGTGGCCTCACCAGTGCCGAATAGAGGGGAATAATCACTTCCCTCGATCTGCTGGCAATGGTCCTACTAATGCAGCCCAATATGTCGTTAACCTTCTTGGCAACAAGGGCACACTGCTGACTCATATACAGCTTCTCGTCCACTGTAATCCCCATGTCCTTTTCTGCAGGACTGCCACTTAGCCAGTTGGTCCCCAGCCTGTAGCAGTGCATGGAATTCTTCCGTCCTAAGTGCAGGACTCTGCACTTGTCTTTGTTGAACCTCATCAGATTTCTTTTGGCCCAATCCTCCAATTTGTCTAGGTCACTCTGGACCCTATCCCTACCTTCCAGCATATCTACCTCTCCCCCCAGTTTAGTGTCATCTGCAAACTTGCTGAGGGTGCAATCCATGCCATCATCCAGATCATTAATGAAGATGTTGAACAAAACGGGCCCCAAGACCAACCCCTGGGGCACTCCGCTTTCCGTTTCCTGCCTCTCCCTCCCACCTCCTGCAGAGTATAAACCCCACCTGGGGCATGCGCTGCTCACGATGGGGTCGTGTGCTCTTGGATGCCCATCACTGTCTGGGAGACAACCCTGCGCTGTGCCTTTGCATGCAGGGCTCCTCTCTATGAGGAACAGGGCACTTCCCAGACTACCCCAGTATCCTGTCTCCAGCACCAGATGCTTCAGAGAAAGGTGCCAGGTCCCTGCAGCAGCCAGTTGTGGGACACCTGCCCCAGGACAAATTTCTTTCTGACTCCTAGCCGTTGGGGATTGGATGGGATCTAAACCCTCCATCTTTAGAGTTTACGTCAAAGTTTTTTTTAGTATTTACCATTATAACGCCTGATGTTATAATAGTTTATAGAAGTGTTCAGTCCCTTTCTGAATCCTGCTAAGCTCTTGGCCTCAATGGCATCTTGTGGCAATGAGTTCCACAGGCTTCCCTTTCCAAGTATTTCCTTTTCCTCTGTTTTGAATTTTCCTCCTTTCAGTTTCATTGTTTGTGGGTTATGAGATGGGAAACAGGAGCTCCTGGGCTACCTTCTCTTCCCCATGCATTATCTTGAGTATTTTTATCACATCCCCTTTTATTCATCTCCTCTCTCTGGTTAATAGCCCCAGCCTTTTCAATCTCTCTTCATACAAATGGTTTTCAATGGCCCTCGTCTTTCTTGTTGAGAAATTAGGTTGTGTTAGAACACGACCTTGGGGCACTGTGTTAACTAAGATGATGATAATCATGGCTTAGCAGTCAGTGTAGACAGGGACAAGCCATGTTTAACACCCCATCAGCTGGTCCATTTTAAGCCTTGTAGAGTTTAACCATGACTAGCTGACGTGGTGTTAAACACAATTGTACTTGTGTCCATTGAGTGTTAAATCATGATTAACATTGCGTAAGTTAACACAACTTTTCAAGGTCATGTTCTAACATGACCTAACTTTCTAGTGAAGACAAATCCAGTGGGATTCAGCAGAGCTGGCTGAGTTATCCATTGCAAATAGATTAGCTTAGAAAATGTAGCTTTTTTCTTTCTTTTCCCAGACTGATGCTGTTTTCTATAATGTGTCTGTCATTCGTAAATCATCACCATGTAGTTCATCATGGGAACAAATTTTGGTCCACGGGTGTGTTTTGAAGTATTAACTCTGTTTGCTATTAGTGCTGTCACTTAAGTCACATGGTAGAGTTTCTGGCCCCTGACTGGACGACTGAAATTTTTAAAACAGGAAAATAATTAATAAATAGCGAGTAAGTAACAGCAAATAGGAGCATTCACACATGATGACCTTTGTTCACATGGAAATATAGACTCGTGTTTTGGAAAACAAAAGAAGCAAAGCTAGCTCATTTAGACTTTAAAGGGACTTTTACAAAACCTAGTATGGATACAAATATTTTCATGGTGTTTTTTATTAATGCACTGACAACTGTGGGCATTGCCAGATGTAGTATTTTTAATATGTTTCATTTATATAGCGCTTTGACTAGCTAAGGTCCTGTGCAAACTTTTATCCATTTAAACAGTCCCCTGCAGTGTCGAGAAACCCAGACATGAAAAAGAATGGAAAGAAATGTCTGAACAGTCTAGTTTCACTGAGTGATGTTGAAAAGGTGAACACATCACAGAAATGATACAAAATCTATTTGATGGTTAAAACTCTTTCCAGGTCAATCTTTGAAAATATTCTTTGTGATGCGGTGTTTAAAACACAGGATTTTTGTTTTTGTTTTTAAATCTGCACAGTGAGTTTCAACAAACCCAATGTGTAACCACTGCAAACGGCAGAAAGGCGACATTTAACTCAACTTTTGCAGAGCAGTTTCCAAACCTGGGCGCCTATGCTAGCTCATCTACTTCCTTCAGGGCCTTCAAACAGGTATTTAGTGGATATGGGGTTGAGCAACAGAGTTCAGACCCAGATCGCAGTGAGCAGAGGGTATTTATAAATCCCTACACAGGCAGACAAACAATTAGATCAGAGGTTTCCTGAAGTTCAGAGATGTTTTGAGTTGATTGGGGCCAATGTCAATTACCATACTTGGGTGCTATGGGCTCGCTTGTCCCTTAACTAACTCCGTGCCAAGAGAAGCATGTAGCTGCGCCATCCCAGGATGAGCCCAGCCTCAGCAAGGTAGGTTCTTCACCGCTTTCCCCCTTGCTCCTGGGCTGGGCGGGGTGCAATCTGCTCTTGGCTTTGACTAGAAGCAGGTCACTTTCTTCCTACCCTGACCCGCTGGTTTAGCTATGCCGGCCAGCACATTGGGGGGCAGAGTCACACCATTGCCTTTTCCCCACCCACTCCCCACCCATCTCTCTGGGGGCGGGGCCCGGGAGTGAGTGCTAGGAGTGCAACTCCAGAAATACAGGGAGGCTGTGCCGGGGCTGGTGGAGAAGGGTCCTTCTGGAACACGTGAACAAGGAGACAGGCGGGAGATGAGCTCAGCTGGGAATTGGGCCCTCGCGTCTATTTCTCACTCCTCTTCAGGACACAGGAGGGGGAACGTACACGTTATTTTCCAAAGCACACGATGCATTTTCTATACTCATCACACTCACACAAACATCACCATAGATGGGTGCGTCACGCCCCCTTTGAGCCTTGGCTGCGATTTTCAAAGGGGCCGAAGGGAGTTAGGAAATCAATGGGATTTGGGCACCTAACCCCCTTAAGCGCCTTTGAAAAGCACCACCTAGATCCCTCTTGCTGGAAGCTCACTGAGCCAGCCAGTCTATTTGGAGCTGTGCAGGTGCGCGTTGAGCATTTCCTTCGCTTGGATGAGAGCCGTCTCGGTTGGCACCTCCAGGTGCGGAGCCACCCCTGCGCCCTCCCAGGAGGTGCCATCAGCAGAGCTCACAGATCTGGAGGTGGGGATGGTGATGTAGAGGCCGGTGTCATCCACATGATATGTCTGAGGGGGGTGACAGCCACCGCTGGTCACTTCTCCGATGATGAAAGCTCTGCCCAGCCTCTTCATGATATACACAAACTCCTCAGCTGCCCCGGCAGTCACAGCACTGGTGAGGATGATCAAGCCCTTCTGGGAGCCGTACCGTTCACCTGCGAGAGGCAAGAGCAAATGTCCTTACAAAGTTCCACTTTCAAAAAAGAGCCAAGGCACAATGCATTGTGGGGATTAAAGGTTAACCCTTTTCCATCCCAACTGGCATTAAAGTCCCTGAAAGAGTTTTGAAACCTTCACTCACTCCCCAGCTTGAATGGCATGAATTTGCTTTTTGCCCTCAAATGACACATGGTAAGCAAGGCCGGTCAGTTTCACTTGTGGTGCTGAGTCAGTTTCCCTCTCGGGCTCTCCTGCAGTAACAAGACTGCCAACTGTGCTTGAGTTGAAAGGGCTGAGGGGGCGGGGGGATGTTTTACATTCACAGGGCTTTCCATGGAATTCAAACACAATAAAAAAAAAAGGCAAAACATTTCTATTGATCAGAGGTTTTGCCAAGCCCTTTTATAGAAAATCTCTCGTTGGAATCTGAACTGACCTGGTATGTCCCTTACATAACCAGATGGGAGCAGTAGATTTTTCTCTTGGTGACAGATTTTCAAAATAGTTCAGCACACTGGGTGCTGGTTGGGTGCTAAGCTCTTTGAAAATCTGGCCCTAGGTGTTGCAACAGGAGCTGAGCACTTGGAAATCTTATCCTAAGCTTCTTTAAAAATCTGGTCTTTTTAAAGCTTTTAAAGCTCTATAAGTATCTGTCTGTCATAGGTGCCCACGGTGTTATAGTTAATGATTAGGCGAGAGCCCGGGCTGTGGCACGGTTCAAAGTCAAAAAGTGTAAAAAAAAAAGCAGAGAACATGCAAATTGGTCGGGAACAGTCGCCAAACCCAGTGATGATGGAACCTGGCGATGTTCTGAACAAAAAGCTCTCGGCCGTGCTTGTAGCCGCTTCCATCCCTTCACATGGACCGTACAGACATTCTAGGCTTCAGCGTGACACACACACAGAGTGACAATCCTGGGATCTTATTAGATAGTCAACTCTGAGTGATAAGAAAGGGGGCCGCCTCATGCTTGAGGCTTCTCTTCCAGAATTCATTTTAAAAACAACTCATGCCACCAACAAATGAACATCTCCCAGAAGATATCCCCAGTAGTCACAGTGGATACGTAGGGCCGGATCCAATTCCCACTGAAGTCAATGGGATTGTGTCCATTCTTGGGGTTCAAATGATGATTCACGCTGCTCCAGAGCGCTAACCATGTCTAATTATGGCCATCAGTGCAGCACCTTGGGTCAGCACTGTCTGCGATTTCCCCCCTCCCTTAACATTAAGATCAGTATTTAGGGTTGTTTAGAGCTCAAAGGGCACTCTTATAATCACAAGGGAGCTGACACTGCCTAATGCTGAGAGCCCTCCCCTCCCAGGGACGACAGAGTGCTCTGCTCTCCTCAGGTCAGCGCCCTAGACCGGCTCAGACATTTGGAGTATATAATTTTTCTCTGCTCATTGCTTTTCCATTCTCCATACAGGCTGGGCCATTTGTGGTAGGGGAACGTTGTCTCTGATGGATTGCTAGGAAACCAGCATTCCAGGTGTGTGGGAAATAGGTAGAGAGTACCCGTCGACACCTGAAAGGAAAAGCTCTTGCAAAGGGCAATTGACATCTCACCTGCGAGCTGCGGCTGGGTCCAGATCTCATTTGTCGTATCATTGGGTCGATTGTAGACTTTATCCAGGAGAACTGGGTGCCCTTCATCAAAGAAGTAGGAGCACAGGGCTGCTATGGAGGAAGTGGGGCCTCCGATATTGTACCTTTTTAAAAGCAAACAAAAAAACCCCTCATCCAGAACATGTAAGGAAATAACTGAACACTTGTTGCAAATAGTACAACTGCCCTGCCCATCTCCCTCCCACGAGCATCTGCTTTGTAGTGCGTTGTCACCGGCTGGCTGGCTGGCCCTTTAAGCTACCCCCAAGCTGAGCCTGATCTGGTGGCTTAATTACCATTAGTGACACAGCTGTGACAGAGTCAAGGCTGACTACAAAGAGAGACAGAACCCAGTCAGTGGGAGGAGATCCAGGACAGAAGAGGCAGGGTGTTCCCCCTCTCTGGGAAGGGCATAGTGAAGATAAGCTGAAGAGGGCTGCAGGGATGGAACTAGTCCCTGTGGTGGGCCCTGGCGAAGGCAGCAGGGCAGTCCTGGATATCAGCGTTCCAGGGGAGGACCATGGAGCCGAGAAGACCCAGGGAAAAGGTTGAGAGGGTTGAGAGCTAGAGGAGAGGCTGTGTGAATCACAGGCTACTGGGAAGCAGTGTAAGGGGCTAAGAGGTAGGATATGGCCCATGAAAGCAACAGCATATCTGAAGGAGCAGACCTAGCCACTTAGCCCAGGGTCGGCACCAAGAGCAGAAGGTGGGACTGAGTTCCTCTACCAGGATTTTTGCACCCGGGATCGGGCTGAGGACAGAGCCCATGGCAGGTTTTTTGAGGAGTAGCCCCAGAGGGTAAAAGGGTCTCTTGTTGGGATGCTTGGACTCTCTGTTGCCCTCAGGGCCGGCTCTAGGCACCAGCAAAACAAGCTGGTGCTTGGGGCGGCACATTTTTAGGGGCGGCATGGCCGGCGCCAGAATGCCGCCCCTAAAAATGTGCCCCGGCTGCCCTGGCTCACCTCCGCTGCTGCTGCCACGGCGCGCGAAACAGCTGATTCGC
>NW_020664753.1:2391233-2418211 GCF_002925995.2 Terrapene triunguis | reverse complement strand
CCCTGGTTGCCCTGGAAGGTGACTGAGCCAGACTGAGCTCAGAGGGCTAAGATGTGGACAGAAACAGCCAAAGAGGTGAGCAACAGGTGGGCTAGAAGTGAAGACCCCTGCAGTACCCTGACCTGATGGCAGGGGGTGCTGTGGCAGTGAGTGCAATTGCTTGCACACCTCCAATAATATGGCCTAGACATCATGGCTTCTATTTACATAGTGCATTCTGCCCCGCAGTATTTGCACTCCTAACGCTGCAGAACTGTGCTTCCGCTTGAGAACCTGAAAGGGAACCTGACCAGAAACAAGACGTGAAACTAATTAGGCTTATTTTCCTGACTCACCGCCTCACCCCCCCCCCCACCAGCCCCAAAGTAAACAAGCAGCATCAATGGGGACATGACATTCTTATAGTTCTATAGTTCTCTGGGTTTATTAACCTAAGGCTCTTACTAGCAGAAGCAAAGGCCTTTAAAAATGAGCCAATATGCTCAAATTTTGCTGTGTAAATCTAGACGCTGGATTCCATTTTTAGGCACCAGAATAAGGGGCCTGATTTTCAGCCCCTGCACTGCCCAGGAAAGCCAATTGGCACTGTGAGTGTTCAGTGCCACATCAAATCAGGCGGCATATTTGGGTATCTAAATATTGATGCAGGTGCCTAACTTAGGGCATGTAAGGCTGAGAATTTTGGCCCACGATTTTTAAACTAAGAGTCTCCTTTTTAATTCTACATCAGCAGCTCAAGATATAAGTAACAGATGTGTCACCCCAGATGGAGCTCCTGCTGTACAGAAACACCATTCCTTTTAAACCCGTCACCGTTAATGACACCAGCCGTTTCTCTCCTGGAAACAAATGCCATATATGTTGTACTGCTGTGACGTAAAGCGCCCCCAAGAGGGCAATCCGGAGCGCCTCTAATCTGTAAATCTGACGGTATGCACAGCAGGTGTATACACACGTTAATGTAATGTGCTACAGAGATTTAACAAGAGGCTGCTACAAGAATTTCCCTTTTGCCCTGCATCCCGGGGCCGATTTCAACATGCTGGTGTAGAGGAGGAGTGAGGGCTTGAGAATGAGTTAATTTGTTTTCCCATTTCAATCAGAACACTGTCTGGTGCACTGTATTGGAAATGTTTAGCCCTTGCTCCCCAGCTGTCATGGTAAGGTGTTCCCCTGCTGTAATTTAACATCCCGGGGAAGGCACAGACCTTGTAGTAGGCTCTGGAGGTAACTGATATTTAGTGCAATCCAGCCAGACCCCAAGGCAAAAAAAATGGCTCTCCAGCCCAGGGAGGGGTTAGTAGAATCCAGGGGGTGACTTCATCAGAGACAGGGAAATCACCCCAGCTTCCTACACGATGTGGGAATGGCCACAGCGGACTCACGCTGGAGTCAGTGATAGCCGAATCAGCCTGAGACGCGGTTCTCCTGCTTGCTAGCGGATAGAGCACTAGACTGGGATTCAGAGGAGACCTGGGTTCTAGTTCTGGCTCTGCCAGGGGTCCACTGGGTAACCTTGGGCAAGTCACTTTGTGTCACTCCATGCCGCGGTTTTCCCATCTGTAACATGGGGATAATGATACCGACCTCCTTTGTAAAGCATGTGGAGATCTAGGGATGAAAAATGCTGAGGAAGAGTACAGCGAGGCTCTGCTGCCAGTACATCCCAGGGACCCAGCTGTATCTGTCAGAGCTGATGCTGCTGCAGTTGTCACTGTAATGAGGGGTGTGCACAGTGCTGGAGTGGGGTACAGGAGGCAATGCCATGGTTAATGGATGTCACTGGATAAGCCTGGACCCTTAGCTTTCCACTTGCCATGCAGCATGAACTCCATTGGGCTCCAGTCACGGTCCCTTTCCTGCAGGACTGTCATTAAGAGCTCATTGCCAGCTAGGGGCAGGAGATGAGTTTCCCCCTCCTTCCCCCCATAATGAAATGGGAAAGGTCTTGGAAGGGGAATCATGGGCCAAATTCTGCTGTCTGTTACAGTGGTGTAAATTCAGAATAACTCTGCTGACTTCTATGCAGATACTCCAGATTTACACCAGTGTAACACAGAGCAGAACTTTGGTCTATATCAGGCTGGGCTAGGCTGAGGAACTTACACTAAAGAGCATCGTGGCTGCAGCAAGGGATATTGGTAATTCAGCACATGTCATTTTCCTCGTCAGTAAGTGTAGAGCAATACTGAGCACAGAACCGCGCTGCTAGAGGTGCTGGCCAGGGTGAGGCTGACGTACTGACGAGAGCAGGTCAGACCATTTCTGACTGAATGAAATATTGTTGGAACTGAGATGTTTCAGTTTTGCTGAAGACTGTCAGGCTGGGGAGCGAGGGGATCTCTCCCATGCTCTAGGGTGGTGGGTAGGGTGCTGCCCTGGGATGTAGGAAACCCAGATTCAGGTTTCTGCTCTGTTGGAATCAGCGTGATCTGGGAATAAAAAATGGTGCCCTGCATTAGGCAGAGCTGGGATTTGAACCAGGACCTCTCCATGTGCTGGTGCCCGACTGCCCACTCTGAGGCATTTAGACCCAGCTCTGCTTTAATGCAGGCAGGTTTGGTTTTGTTCCAATGTGGAACCCAGACAAATTTGAAACTTCAAAACGTGCTGTCAATGGGAACTGGTGTCCTCTGGTCCCATTGCAGGAAGGGTGAGTCCTGGGGTGTCCACCCCACACAAACCCTGAGCGGGTTAATGTGGGCCAGGATGGGACAGTTAACCTTAGACTCTGCACCTGGAGGGGAACCAGGGCTTGATAAGCATTAATGGCAGGTGAAGCCCAGCTGGGCTAGGAGTGTAAAGCCAGGAAGTGAGAGCAGGAAGGAGGTCTGCAGTCACTCCCTAGAGCAGGCCTGCACAACTCGTAAAGCGGTGAGGGCCATATTACTCCAAAGAAAACAGCTGAGGGCTGAAACCCCCCGGCCCCCCCCCACCCCCCCCCCCCCCGGGCCCCCAAACCCCCCCCCCCCAGCGCTGCTCAGCCCCCCCCGAAACACAACCCCCCCCAGCGCCGCCCTCCCTGTGGAAACAAACCCTCCTTCCCCAGCGCCGCCCCACCAAAACAGCGGTATTGAACCTTTGGAATATGTTATAGTGGGCTCCTAAGGTAGTATAATTAAGGTAAAAGAAAAATGTCTTTTTGCTAGAAGTAGAATAAAATCTTCCCCCCACTTTGTAATCAATTGCCCTGTTGAATGAATGAGGAAGGCATGGAAGGCAGCACCTCCAGACAGCTGCAACCCTTGGAGAGGGGATGGGAGCCAGACCAGATCAGTAGACCAGGTCAGCAACCAACTCACCGCTCGCCTCCTCAGCCCCCATCCCCTGCCACCGGCTCACCTGCCCCCCCGCCACTACCCGCCCGCTCGCCTCCTCAGTCCCCCGCTCCCCTCCCGGCTCGCCTACTCACCCCCCGCCACTGCCCGCCTGCTCACCTCCTCAGCCCCGCTCCCTCACCCGCCGCTTGCCTACTCACCCTCCATGGGCCGCACAGTGAGCCCACCTACTCACCCCCCGCGGGCCGCACAGTGAGCCCACGCGGGCCGCATGCGGCCCCTGGGCCGCATGTTGTGCAGGCCTGCCCTAGAGGGAAAGGCAGCTGGCCAGGGACAAGGAGAAGATCCAGGGGAGAGTAAGTGCTGGGTCCTGCCGTGGACTGGGGACCTTGACAAGTGATTGAGGGGGTGAAGTAGCCAAGGGGAGCAGAGGAATCTCCAGTGGTAAACCCAGAGATAGGCCAGGAGAGAGAAGAAGGGGGTAGGAAGGAGCCCAGGAAAACAGCTACTGTAACAGAGATTGAGCAGACCTGGATTGCTAGTCATAGGGCTGGAACCAGGAGTAGTGGGGTGGGCCTGGGTTCCCCTACCAGACACTGGGAAAGTGGCACAGGACCTGGCGACCTGGAACAAAAGACCACCTGAGACAGCTTGTCTGGTGTGACTTTGTTACCCCGGAAGGGAGGGCACTAGAGTGACCTGGCCGGAGGGCCGAGTCATGAAGAGAGAGCACCCCGAGACACAGAGAGTGAGAGAGGGGCTGCAGTATGACAACTGACGGGAGGGGGTGAGAGCTAATCCCACACCTAGCCACACGGAGGTGCACCTGCAGTGAGTGGAACCCCTTCATTAACATCCCTGGTTCCAGTCTATCTCAAGCAATTACGTTCTGCCTGCCTAAACTCCCTCTACAATTGCAGGAGAATACACAGTTCTTCTTCACTTCGTGTCTTAAACTGCCCCGTAACATTGCTGAGTGTTGTCTAACAATTACAAGCTTCCCCCCCACAGGCAGCTGCCCTTCAGAGAGAGGGGAGGTGATCCTTGAAGCCAGTTTGTAAAGGCCTTTGGTGTAGGAACCTCTCCTTGTAAATAAAAGTGATTATTTTTCATTTGCCATCAATCCAAGACCACTGTAATTCAGCCAAAGATCCCTGCCCGTTTCCCTTCCGATCTTTGACTATCTGAATCATTGAGGTCACTTTCTTCGGGTAGGGAGGATGACAAACGTTTCTCACCAGGATGCTATTAAGGAGAGTTCCCAGAATGCAAATCTAGAGCAGCTGGCTGGGGAAGAGAGAGACAAAGCTACAAAGCCATCCTGAAGCCAGGCAGTGAGATGACAGAGCAGCTGCCTGCCCTGCAGTGCGGATTTCACATGGTGTTGAGTTGATTGAGTCTACAGGACATGGAAGGAGCAGAAAATGTCAAATGCTTCCTGTCTGTGAAAATCCGTGGGGAGACCACTGCAAATTTTCTAGCCCACTGTTGAGAGCTCTGGGATGATGAGTGTTTTGCCAAGACAATAATAATATAGCGGCACGAACTGTCTATATGCAGTGGTGGTGCAGCCGTGTCAGTCCAGGATATCAGAGAGACAAGGCGGAGGAGGTGATGTCTTTCACTGGACCAACTTGTGGTGGTGAGAGAGACAAGTTTTCTAGCTGCTCAGCTCTCACCAACAGAGGTTGGGCCAATACAAGATATTACCTCCCCCGCCTTGTCTCTCTAACTGTACATATGTCCTGCTTCTAGGAAAATGAGCTGCTGTGGAAAATCCAGCCTCGAAGGGAAGGGTGGTTCAGTGGTTAGAGCACTAGCCTACAACTTTCAAGACCTGGGTGCGAGTCCCTCCTTGACCACAGACTTCCTGTATGATGGGAGGGGAGTCACTTAGGTCCCAATCAATAGGAGTTAGGCACCTTCGAGGATCTGGGGCTTAGTCTTTCTGTGCCTCAGTTCCTCGTTTGCACTATGGCGATAACAGCCCTGTGTTGTGTGGGGATAAATCCATTAACGGTGGTGAGTGGCTCAGATAGCACAGGGATGGGGGCCAGACCTAGATAACAATGTGATTGCCAGTCCCCAGCATTCAAAAATCAGTAGTTGGGCCCCTCAAAGAAACGTGAGATTGGCTAAAAAATTCTGAGATTTAAAAAGTCTCATAACGTTGGGTCCTTTGTATCGGGTTCTGTGCCCTGACATGTGCTTGCGTCTCCTTTTCCAACTTCTCGCTGCGCCAATGAGGGCTAGAAATCTACTTTAAAAAAAATGAAAGCGGAGATGATTCTCATAGAACCACCAGACTCCAGGAGCTGGGGCTTTAAGCAAAACGCTGAATACGGTGAGACTCCTGATTGTAACCGACATGTGTGTTTCTTGAGCGTTTGAAACCGTTTCTGACACTGGGTTTATTTTGTAGGTAAATATTTGCTGGTTGTGTTGGGGCCTCATAAACGGTAGCTCTGGGCTGAGGCAAGAAAACCACTGAGGGGAGTGCTGTATAAAAGAACTATTTGCATCTGTGTAGATGGTTGATAAGACAAAGAGCAGCAGCAACTCACACTTAAGAATATGTAGCATTTTTCATACGTTGGGCAGATCAGTAAAGTTGCTTAAAATTAGGCATGTGATTAAGTGCTTTGCTGCAACTGGGCTTTGGAGGGCTAATGGGGGGTGGGGGGATTGGAAAGGTGGCTCTAAGCCACCTCCATGCTCCCCACTCATGGACCAATCTGCACTGATCCTCTGATGTAACTTAGTGCAGCCCATAGTAGTATCTATTTTTCTACTAGTGAATCACTTGACCATCACCTATAATAAAATATATCATTAGCCATACATGCAGGTAAGCAAAGGCATATACAGTCAATGCTTGTATAGAAATCAGAGATGGAAAACAGCCGGGAGGTCCCAGCCCTGTGTCAGTTCAGGGTTGTTTCCCATGGCAGTGGTTTTCAAACTTTTTTTTCTGAGGACCCAGTTGAAGACAATTGTTGATGCCTGCAACCCAATGGAACTGGGGATGAGGGGTTTTAGGTGTGAGAGGGGCTCAGGGTTGGGGCAGAGGGTTGGGATGCAGTGGTGAGGGCTGCGTGGTGGGGCTGGGAATGAGGGGTTCAGGGTGTGGGAGGGTGGTCTGGGCTGGGGCAGGGGGTTGGGGTGCGGGAGAGGGTCAGGGCTCTGGGCTGGGGGGGTGCAGGCCCTGGGGTGGGGCTGAGAGGTTTGGGGTGCAGGAAGGGGTTCTGGGTTTGGGGGGGCTCAGGGCTGGGTTAGGGATTGGAGGGTGGGGTTGGGGCACGGATTTACCTCCAGTGGCTCCCGGTCAGCAGCACAGCCAGGGTGCAGCGGTAGGCTTCCCGCCTGTCCTGGCACTGTGGACTGCGCTGCGCCTGAAGCGGCCAGCAACAGGTCCGGCTCCTAGGCGGAGGCGCGCAAACGGCTCTGCGTGGCTCTCGCCCGCAGGCACCACCCCCCAGCTCCCATTGGCCAGGAACCGGTCAATGGGAGTGCAGAGCCAGTGCTCGGGGCGGGGGCAGCATGCAGACCCCCGTGGCTCTGCTGCCTAGAAGCCGGACCCACTGCTTGCTGCTTCCAGGGCGCAGGGCAGTGTCGGAGCAGGTAGGCACTAGCCTGCCTTAGCTGGGCAGCACCACCGATGGGACTTTTAACATCCTGGTCGGCAGTGCTGACCAGAGCGACCTAGTGCCTGACATGCCATGACCCAGTACTGGGTCGCGACCCAAACTTTGAAAAACGCTGTCCTATGGTATATTTCCTAGGTTTCCTATCTAGTTTTCAATGTCCCAGGTGATGGAGCAATTTCCCTTGAGACATCATTCCACATGCTAATAGATCTTACTTTTAGGAAATTTTCCTTGGATATTCACCCTGAATTTTCCTTTTCTTCATTTCATCCCTTCAGTGTTAACTGACCTGGCATGACAGTGAACCACATAAATCTAGTTCTGAAGAAAATTCAGACTGGAACTAAGGCACACATTTTTAACAATGAGAGTAATTAACCTTTGGAACAATGTACCAAGAGTCGTGGTGGATTCTCCATCAGTGGCAATTTTTAAATCAAGATTTCATGTGTTTTTAAAAGCTCTGTTCTACGAAATAGTTTGGGGAAATTCTCTGGCCTGTGTTACACAGGAGATCAGACTAGATGATCACAATGGTCCCATGTGGCCTTGGAATCTATGTTTCAAATAAAATGATACTTAAATAGAATACGTGGTGAATTTCTGTCCAGAATTTACCTCATGTCTATGATTAATGCATCTGTGTGAACAATCTTCTTCCAAACATGCTCCACCAGCAGCTCAGACACCTGGGTTAGAAGATCGCAGTCTCCAAACATATCAAATCTCAGGTAGCCAATGTTGTTTTCAAATACGTTGGTGCGGAAAGAAAATTTAATCAGATCTTCAAATACTTCTGGGGAAGGGATCTGAAAGAGTTTGAAAAAAAATCATTATCTGGCACTGCACTCTTGGCATAAGATTGGAGAGAAATCACATGTGTCAGGTTTAGCCCATGTTGGGCATATGTTAGGAATCTCATGTTAAGAATGTCATGTGGTGGGCATGTGTTAGGAATGTCATGTGGGAGACTTGTTTTAAGAGTCTGATATGTTGGCCATGTATAAGGAATGTCATGTGGTGGCCAGTGTCAGGAATATCATGTGGTGGCCATGTGCTAAGATTCCTATACGTGGTACATTGTCAGGAATATCATGTGGTGCCCATGTGCTAAGATGCTTATATGAGGGGCATGTATCAGGAATGACATATGGTGCCCATGTGCTAAGATTCTTTTATGTGGGACATGTATCAGGAATGACATATGGTGCCCATGTGCTAAGATTCTTTTATGTGGGACATGTGTCTGGAATCTCACATGCGGGGCAGTGATTAACTTTATTTTGTTCATCTGGATGTTCCAGGGCAAACATCGAAAACAAATAATGAAAGACAAGGTGTGGCCAACGAGTAGAAGAAACGTGTCCACGGGCAAGGTCTGCTTGGGCCTAATTTTAGAAGACTTCTTGGCACACTCACAGCACAACTAGGTGGTAATGGCTGGCAGGAGCGGGGCATGCAGCTGCCACCACAACAACCCCACAGGCAGGAGAAGGACAGTTGACCTGAGTTAGGTCCAACAGGATCCAGTTGTTCTCCCACCTGGCACAGCCCAGACTCGACACTTGTTGTAGGGTCCTGTCAGGTTCGAGGGCAGGGCTCTAGTCCCTGTAACCCCTGTCTATAGTGGGGCCACAGCCTGCTCCTCCAGTCAGACTTCAGTGCTTTGCCTGCACGCCTCTGAGACTGGAACATGCCCTTGGGCTAAGGCTCTAGATGCATGTCCCAGCTCTGCCACAACATCCATGTGACCTTGGGCAAATCCCTTATTGCCTCTTTCCCCCTATTAAATGTCCCCACCCTAAAGGAGAGCTGAGAGACTCCCTTTATAAATGCTGATGGGACACTCAGCTATGGCAATGATAACAAGAACCTGTCCAGACTGAATGCGGCCTAACGGTTTAAGGTAAATGCACATTATTGATAGCGTTTTTGCCTCTGCAGGTACAAACGCCCCCTTCCTGGCAGTAGCTCTCCACATGCATCACAAAGGAGTAGTATTATTCCCATGTTACAGCTGGGGTAAGCAACTCACCCAAGGTAGGAATTGAACCCAGGTCTCCTGACTGCTAGCCCACTGTTTGGCCCATTAGACAATGCTACTTGGTGGCCCAGGGCTTTGCTTCCTCTTTGCTCCTGAAGCTGATATTTGCTGCCATCATCCCAGTGCCTTTTGCAAAGCCAAAACTTTGTCTGCTGATCCCGAGTCCCTGCTGGTACCAGCTACTGACCTAAATGTGAGAGCTGACTTGCGGATTCCCTTTCTGCCCCTCTTTCTCTCTGCGCCCTCTGGAAAACAACCCCGCTGGCTGGGCTGCAGAAATATCAGTTCAACGCTGCTGACCTTGCCACTCACGCCAGTGACAGTCATGCAAGTTGATCTTCCCAGGGTCCTTTGATTAATGAGTCACGGGTTTAAAGAAAAAAGCCAGCGTTCATTGCATTGTTCTGATGCTGCTTTGGTCTGGTGCAGAAATGCTGAACCCCTCCTTGCAACGGAGAGGTCAGAAAAAACCCCATCTACAGATGTATTTCTTCTCAGTAAGAATTAACCTACAAATAGGACTTCATCTGTAAGCACAGGTCCCTGGAATATACCTTCACAATGATCTGGCCCCATTAGAGAATAAGGGGGGGCTCTGGGCCAGCCCACCCTGTTCCTTGACATGGTCCCTTTAAGGAATAGGTGTTTAAGGGAGCAGCGGACCAGCTAATGAATGGGGGCCAGGTGGTAATCAGAGAGATATCACCTGACCAGGATCAAAACCTAGCTGTTAGTTGACTTGCTGGAAGGGAAACTCTATAAAGTGGGGCTGGAATGTGGCTGTTTGGGAAGCTGGCTTGAGCTGTATTATGGCCCTGGGAAAGGAGGCTGTGGAATCCCTTAACCAGGGGGACGGGGTAGAGAAAACTGGATATTTAGAGACTCTGTAAATTGGACAAGCAGGTAGGGGAATGTTACTGTGAGTACTCTGGGCTGCAAACAAGTTATCTGGGAGAAGTAAGAGGAGCTGAGGGTGGGGCCCTGCTCTATATCAGGGATGACCCACTGCCCTTAAGCATGTTGGTTAAGAATAAGCTCTGTATTTGTTCACACTTACATGGTTTATGATATAGCTTCCTACCCGCTCAATGAACATGCTGTAACCAATCTGTGCCCATTTCAGAGCTCCACATTTGTTTGAAGTGTTGCCAGCTTGCCTGACTTTATTGTGAGTCTTGTGTTTAATTGGTGTTTGCCTTAAAGCCCCAGATCCTGGAGTCATGTGAACAGGAGAGCATCTCAACTTGGCCTTGATGGCTGCAGAGAAAAGCTGGAAAATATGGGTATCCCAATGGCTCAAAAGCTGAAAGGCAAATAAAAAGCTTTCTTTCTTTCCAAATCTCATGATTTTGAGTGGCCCGATGCCTGGTTTGTTTTTTAAACATGGGTGGTTGACAATAATGGGTTATTCCCTCTTGCACAATTGGAAATTAATGACAGCTATGGCTAAATTAAAAGGCTTGCATTGTTACATATAAGCTCTCTGGGCCTTAATAAAGAACACCACAAGCAGTGTGGATTAGAATGGAGATTTTTCCTGTGCCAACAGACCAGGCCCATGCCACCTGAGTCACAGAAGAATAGCTATTAACTAACTGGATAGGGTCCATGGGCTCTGTCCTGTAAACACTGAGCGCACAAGAGTAACGCTACGTGAATGAGACTGTGTGGCATGATGCAGGGCTAGGATGTTGGCCTGGCCTTCAAAGGAGTGGGTTCAAGTCCTGGTTCTGCCACTGATCAGCTCTATGGCCTTGGGCATGTCACTTCCTTACTCCCTGCCTCAGTTTCCTCTCCCACTCTTTACCTGTCTTTGGGGCAGGGACTGCCTCTTACTGCGTTTGTGCAGCACCTAGCACAATTGAGCTCTGATCTCTGAGCCTCTAGGTCCTTCTGTACTATAAATAAACAACATTGCCAGCTCCAGGCATCCAAAAATGATGGACCGTACCCCCTTGCAATCCTGAGATGGCTTAAAAATCATGAGATTTTTAAAAAATACATTTGGGTTCTTTTTCTCTAGCGTGTGGTTTTTAAACCTTGAGAATTACATCCAGGTTGTGTCTTCTGCAACCAGCAGGGCTAGAAACGTACTTCTTTTTAAAATGAAAACTGAGGTTCTCATGTAATCACAGCACTCTACCAGCCAGAGGGTCAAGAAAAACACATAGTTGGGCAGTTCTAATTCCACCCAGCAGGGAGCAGTGGTGCACAAACACACTAGCCAGCCCACTGCTACAGAGCTATTTTAACAGGTATCTTGTAAATTAATATTCTGGCTGGAGTTACAGTTTGCAACATTTTTATTTCCAGACAAATACAGTGGCATATTATAATAGAAAGGAAAGCTTGCAAGTATGCTGTAGGCACCAAATTTAGGTTTTCATACAAAATCAGTTTTACAAAACCCAAAAATGAACGGGCACTTTTAAACAGACTCTTTGTTTTGTTTTTACTTTTAAAAATATGTCTCTTGCTGCGTTGTTGTAAATCCTACATGTAACTGCATTGTGCTAATGCATGAGGATCAGAAAGAGGCAAAAGCAAGGGACATAGACTCATAAAAGATTAGGGTTGGAAGTGACTTCTGGAGGTCTGGGTCAATGCATTGCCGTGGTCCAGCCGGAGTGAAATGTCAAAAGGAAATAAACAGCATAAAGAGTGAAGAGTCAATTAGATTTGTATAGGAGCCAGATTCTAAAATGGTGTAAACTGGCACAGCTCCATTGACTTTAATGGGGTTACACTTATATACCCCAGATGAGAACTGGGCCCACAGTTAAATTCTTTCATTTGCTGGTAATACAATAGGTATTGATTTTTTACCCCTGTCCTGACATTGTCCCTTTAAGCAAAGTGCAAAGCCCTTATTCATTAGTGTGGCTGAGCAAAAAGACATAAGCAACCCTTCCCCTCTACCACTGAACTGTCCATAAACCCCCTCGTTCCTCCCCAAGCACTGACAATACCCCAGAAAGCACCCCCAGGGTTAGAGACTGTGCATACATAATATTTACCTAGGAAAGGGAAGATTTGATATCCAAGGACAGTTGCTGTTTAAAATGAATCCTCTTACTAGAGATGTGCAGTGAGGAGGCAACCCGGGGCCTCATTCTCAGCTGGATGCACAGAAAATTAAACCCCAACTTTAGAGGATTAGTGGGTGCTTGGAGTCGAGGGCCCCATCTGTGACCCTTGTCATTTGAACTTGGGGCATCACATGTGGAAAAATCAGGCAGCATGTCCTTTCTGCCTCAGCCCCATGCAACTTATAGGGCCTGGTGTTCATTCATATGGATGTCTCAGTACGCAAATGGAAAAGTCCTCGGAGACTTTGTGGTTTGGGGGAGAGAGAGACGGGAGAATCAGCCCAGAGGATAAGCCCGGGGAGTTGGCGCAAGGGTTGCTGAATGGGCATCCGTGAGGATATGGGACGCTGCTTCACAGCAAAAGTTTGGGCTATGTTCTGAACAGCAAACGCATACATAATGCTAGCCCCTGGGAAACCTGACTGGCAACTAGCATTTATGCATCAGGGAACTCCAGCTAGCACTGACCTTGCTGCTATCACAGAGGAGATCTCTTTACTCGCTAAATGCTGGTTTAGTGGCTATTCCAATGGG
Organism: Terrapene triunguis; assembly: GCF_002925995.2. NCBI lineage: Eukaryota > Metazoa > Chordata > Testudines > Emydidae > Terrapene > Terrapene triunguis. Next base: position 2,405,619 of record NW_020664753.1, on the reverse strand, counting down.
GTGGGACACACCAGGGCTACATGCAGGTCACGTGCATCCTTCCCCTTCTTCCGCCCGCACACCATCACTTTGTTCGGCTTTATTATCAGGGTCAAGCTAAAGGGAACCCCACTTTTGAGGGACTGGCTGGCTCTGAAGGTTGGTGACTCTCGTTTTAGGAAGGATGTAGGCAGTAAGCTGGAGGGGTTATTATGGCAGTGAATGAAAATGCCCTGGGAAAGATTCATCTACTACAATCTGCCACTCGGGAATGCAAGCTTCAATGTGACCTTGAGGTGTGTGCTCTCTGGACAGTGGCACTGGGGTTCTCAGGAAAAATGCATAGACAGCACCCCCTAGTGGCAGCTAGAGCAAGGCAGAGGACAATGTCCATCCTGCACAGAGGGTCAAGAGGGGAGCGGGGCCCCGTCTCAGAGTTGAGGGGGACAATGGTGCTACTCTGGGCTGATCCCGTTCACTGCTGGCACTGGGCCAGCTGTTGTAGTTGGCTATGGAAAGAGCAAAGAGGGGACATTGCTGGAGCTTCGTGGGCCTCTTGCTGCCCCAATGCTCTGCACAATAGCATCCCCAGCCTCTACTGCTCCCTCCCTGTCACCAGGTTGAGGCTTTCACCTCCAGCTCTTAGTCTACTCCTGCTCTCACCTCTGGAAACTCCCTAAACCCAACCTCCCCTTATCCGGCCCTTATCCCTCTCCCGGTTCGCACTCTACCATGAGAGAGTCTGCTCCAAGACCTTCTCTGCTCCTGAGCTACACATTCCCTCTTGGAGGCTCCCGACCCCTTTCCATTCTCCCCCTCTACTCTTACGGAGGAGCCATCCTACCTCTTCCAATCCCTGCCCTTGACAAACAGGACTGAACAGAAGCATTACTGAGTGTGGGGTGAAATCCTCACCCCACTGAAGTCCCACTGGCTTCACCGGGGCTGGAATTTCACCTTGGAGGTGCTAAGTTAAATTTTTATTCTATGAATCTGCTTCCAACAATCTGGTTTCACCTCAGGCAATAATAGCCACTCATAAATAACTATTACACGCGGGGAAAGGGTGGGGATTGACTTGCTGGATGGCGCTTTTAGGGACCTGACAGCAGATTGCCAGTGAGGCATGACCCATATTTTAGCAAGTAGCTCCCACAAAAGTTTCCCTTTAGCCTGGGATGTGCCCCATGCCCCAGGGCCACTGGGAGGTGAATGAGCAATGGAATGGAGAATCCATTGATTGGTTTCCCGGTTTTTAGCACAAATTCTTTCTCACAGCCAAGGGACGGGACAACACCTCTGGGTGAACAAACCTATAACAGGTGCCCTTCCCTGGAAATGCTCAATCGTGATCCCCAGGGACAGAGGCTGTGAGCATGGCACAGGGTCACCCCCCATGATAAATCGTACAAGCCAAAGACCTCGTAGGGTGGAAGCCCAGGGATCTCCTTCCTCAGGAAGATGCTCGACCATGTGGTCCGCTCCAAAAGCAAAATAAGGCGCTCTTCCAAAGGTGACATTAAGAGCTCTAGGGGTAAGTTGTCTGGGTCAGGGATGCTATAACCATAACCAAGGAGGGGCTGAGTCCATCTGAGATGGAATTTGAACAAGTGACTCCTGGGAGTTCCCTCCAGCACAATATCAAAGAAGAGGGTTTGCTGGGGCACTCCACTGTATGAGGAGCTCTGCCAGGCAAACTGCACAGCGGGGGCAAAAGTGGATTATTAAAAATCAAATTCTCGTTGAGATCATCTAGCATCTATCCAGCCACGTTTCCAAGGCAAAGATCAGCCAAGCTCTCTAATGTTGATTAGGAGACCAGTTAGGAGTGGATGGTCAATATAAGGGAGTTTCCTACAATCCAGGGCGTGTCAGAAAATGAGATGGTGGGTATGGTCATTTTATATGTGCAGAAGGGTAGATTACAAAATGTAAAGACGTGTCTCTTGTTGAAGACCCTTAGAGCAACCACTTCGTCTCAGATCGAAAAATCGATGCCATCAGGGTAGGTCATGCAAGTAATGTACTTACTGAGGCCAACTTAATACAACGTGGCAAAACTAGAGCATCTGAGAAGAAGTCAGAAGTCACCTGGTATGTGACATCTTCCATGTAATCAGTGGTACGCTCCCCCCCGGCAACCCCTCCATGTTCACACGTGAATTCACTGGTCATGGGAGAGCTCAGCTCAGCTGCCCCAAAGCAGTGGCCGTGCAAGGTCCCCCTACAAAGCCCTATATGCCTTATGCCCAGGTTTAGAAATATGGGCCAGGAATGTAGCTGGGGTCCTTAACTCGCTGCACACGGTCCTAGAACCCACGTGACAGATGCTACCGAGTCCCTAGCTGAGCATGTGAGAGCCTTACCTGCATTGGCACGATCCCCGGGATGTGGTCCTTGGAGTGCTCCGGGATGTGGGCTATTTTCAGGTACACGTCTCCAGACAGGGCTCGCAGGTCAGCCGCCACCTTCTTGGCCAGCTCCTCTTCAGAGTTAACCATCTTGTAAGTGTCCTTGGGGGCGAGGGCGGTGAGCTTGGTCGCCACATCGGCCCCCACGTCCGCAAAGGCGTAGTTGTCCGCCACCAGCTTCCCCACTGTCTGCAGCACGCTGGGCACCTTGGTACGCAAGGCGGCGATCTGCTGGGCTGCAGCCATGGCTTCGCTCGCCTGGACGGTGATGTGCGGCTCCACCCCCGACACGCTCCACACTTTGCTGGTGAGGGGGCTGAGCACCACCTGGCTGGGGATGGAGGCATACAGGGAGCTGTTGCCAACCCGGTAGATGCCCCCCGAGAGCGAGCCACCCATGGTGGGCTCACCAATGACCGTGGCCCGATGCAGATCCTTCATGGAGCGGGCAAAGGCTTCGGCCGCCGAGCCGCTCATGTGGCTGGTCAGGATGTAGATGTCCTTAAGAGAGCCGTACCTCTGGCCAGTGACCTGGGCGAGGGTCATTACCTCAATGCTGTGCGAGGTGCTGCGGTCAAAGATGGTGTAGAGGTGCTGCCGGGGTTCGGGCTCAAAGAAGTAGGAGCTGAAGATGGGCACGGCGGTGGAGTAGCCGCCCATGTTGTACCTCATGTCGATGATCATCGCATCAGTGCCCACCAGCTTGTCCCATACCAGGTGCACTAGCTGCGGCCCAATTGCCTTCACTGTCTCTGCCTCGGCCATCATGTCGAAGCGCAGGTAGCCTAGGTTGCCTGGCAATACGTCAACCTTGAAAAGGGCCTCGATGATGTAGGCCAGCTCCTCTGGGGTGGGGATCTTGTTGGGGAACTGTTCCTCGGGGGTGGGCTCCACGTGGCTGTGGAAGACATGCAGCCGGTGGTCCCCTGAGGCCTCCTGCAGGTCGTTGGTGAGCTGGGAGGCCAATGTCTCCAAGTCCACAGCTGAGCGGTAGCCACCTTGGGCCCACTTGGTGCTTAACATGGCACTGGCCTTCCCAGCTACCTCCAGGATGGCATAATGATCCTTTAATAGCTGTCCAGTGCTTTCCACAAGTGCTCCCATGACCTGATGGAAAGCCAGCACCTCCCTGGCCTTCTCTAGCGCCTCGTCAGCCAGCACGATGGCATCCGGCACCACGCCGCCACCCAGCCAGCAGTCTCCATGGTTGTCGACGAAGGTGATGACGGGCACGGTGATGGTGAGGCCCTGGGCGATGTCCTCCTCTGGCTGCAGCAGAGGGAAGGTGCGGGTGTGTGAGAGGCTGCCCGCTGTGATCTCGCCAATCAGAGTGGCACGGCCCAGGGACTGCATGAGGTAAGCAAATTCCTCAGCGGCAGTGGCCGTACGGTGGCTGGTGAGCAGGTAGATGCCACGCTGGGCCCCGTAGGGCTGGCCCAGTAGCCCAGCCCGGCTATTGTGCTCCTGTGTGCGGTTGGTGCGCCTGTCATAGGTAGTGAAGAGGTGGACAGGGCCGGTGGTGGGGTCCTGGAAGTAAGAGAGCAGCAGGGGTACGGCGCCTGAGGATGGGCCCCCAGGGTTGTAGCGCAGGTCCACAATCAGGTTCTCAGTGGCCTGGAGGGGCTCCCACACCTTGTGCACGATGTAGGGGCCCAGCTTAGCCAGCACAGAGGCATCAGCAAACTCATCAAAGCGCATGTAGCCCACATTGCCTGGCAGCACCGACACCTGGAACACAGTGTCCACCAGGGCCCGCTGCAACTCCTCATTGTCGGGCAGGTCAGCAGCCACTGGGATCTCCTCCTCCACGGGTGAGATAGCAGCCTCGCCTGGCATGGTGACCCGAAGCAGGAGGCGTGGGTCCTCGGACACAGCCTGCAGTTCTGCATTGAGCTTGGTGGCCAGGTCCTCAACAGACTGAATGGAGGAGTAGTCGAAGGCAGAGAGGTGCTGCAGCAGCGCGGGCACCCGCTCTGCCAAGGTGTAATAGTTCTGCAGTATGCCCATGAGCCGGCTGATCGTGCCAGGCACTTCCCTGCGAACTGACAGGATGGCCAGGGCCTTCTCCAGGGCCTGCTCCATCTGGCTGGCTACACATGGCGGCACCCCAGTGACCTCCCAGCTCTGCCCACCCCCGTTCAGAGGGCTCACAGACCGCGATACAGGCACTGTCACGTAGAAATGGGAGGCACCGATCCGTAGCTTCTGAACGTCCAGCGAGCCCCCAGCTGTCCTCTCCCCCACAATGATGGCTCTGTGCATGTGCTTGAGGATGTAAGCCACATCTTCAGCCACCCCGGTGGTGTGCCGGCTGATCAGCACGACAACATCTTTGTCCTTGCCGTACCTCTCACCCAGCACCTGGGGCAGGGTCCATATCTCTGTGGTGGTGTTGGAGGGCCGGTTGTACACCGTGTCCACGTGCAGCACCTTGTCAGCTTTGTACAGGTAAGAGATGATGAAAGGGATGCCAGAGACCTGCCCCCCAGTGTTGTAGCGCAGGTCTAGCACCAGGGCAGAGGTCCCCATCAACGTCTTCCACACCTTGTCCACCAGGAAAGCCCCAATCTTCTGCACAACATCTTGGCCGATGATATGATCGATCCTCAGATAGCCCACGTTTCCCCTCAGCTGTTCATACTTGACCACATGCTGGATAAGATCTAGGAGCTGCTCCCGAGTGAAGGAAGTCTCATCTTCTTGCTTTGGAGCCACGGTAGCCAACGGCTCAAAAGAGATCACTAGCCTTGGGTCATTCAAGGCACCTTGCACACCAGCCGTCAAGACGTTGGCCAACAATTTGGGATCTGAGATGTCCAGGATCTCCCCACTCTTGATGGCCTGTTCGATAGCATCTTGCATCCCCACCAGGTTTTCAGGGAAGCAGTAATTATCCAGAAGCACCTTGGCCATGTCCAGCACCAGATTTGGCTGGAAGATTTCCTCAGTACATACGTTGCAGAAAATCAGAGCTGATAACAACAAGAGAGGTCCCCCAATCATTTTGAATCATTAGGGGGAGGAAAATAAATTGCACCTTGATAAGAAATCAGAGATGCTTGTAGATCTAGACACGTTCAGCTCTCCACTGACTCACTCTGTCTGTGAATCAGCACTGAAAGCCCAGTGTTAAATCTGGGAGTACTGACTAGATAAGTCTTTTATCTGCATTAAACCTCTAATCTCATTAAACTGGAGTGCATCAGCCAAAGCGCACGAATAGATGAAGTTCAGCATCATGCCACTTTTCAAACCTCTTATGAAACAGTAATGAAGTACAGTCAAGGAGATGTTTATTCCAAGTTGTTAGACTCATAGGTCTCCCTCTGACAGTTAACTGCTTTCAGTACACCCCTGCCCATTTTAAACTAGTCCAGACTTATCAACCTCAGATCATTTAAACGCAGAGCCATTTGGTGGAGAACCACAATTAGAAGAGCAATAATCCAACCTATTATTGTCACTTGTGGCAAAATAATACCTGGAGCATTTTGAATTAGCCTAGATCAGCAGATAATTTGGTATTTTTGCCCTGGTGATTACTTAGAATTCTCTGTCCTTGGTATTTTCCAGCCCATTGTCTGCAACAGGCTGTATTTACAGCCTGCAACTACAGCGTCTCAACTGGAAACACAGAACATTTGGAAACAGCCTATTAAATGCAAGGTAACAACAGCCCATTCATTTCAGTGGTGACAATTCCCATCATTTTGAATGGGGCTGTGTAAAATACATTTGCCTCAACATACTGCAGCTAAATCTGAGGTGACTTTAATCTTCATAATTTGCACTCTGTGAGGATTTACTGGTAATACCACTGGGTAACATATGGTCGTGTCTGGCAACAGCTTCCAGCCAATAGACATTCGACTTGATATACTAAAATAGAACTTTGTTCTCCAATGTCTTCGGAACCCTATTGTATTAAGAGTTTGAAAGCGGATCAGCACAAGCGGGATGCAGCTGCTGGTGGCATCCATTTGAACTGTCAACATGCCGAGCTACAGGGTGACATAACAAAGACACACGACGGGGCCAGATTCTGGCTTTACCTTTGAGACAAGTGCTGGTTGAGTGATGATTCTCTGAGCCAGGAGGCAGATGCAAGAATAGCCCAGGGAGAAGGAGCTGCAGTCCTTTCACACTGCTTCCAAAATGAATAATGTGCATCAACCTGTTGCCATGTTCTGGTGGGTGCATAGGGGCTCTGGCCATCCCCCCTCAGTGCCATAGAGTGGTGACTGACTTCTAGCCGACCTCTGCTCTGATCAAAGCACTACTTCAAATGGGAATTATTTTGGGGAAGTTCTATGGCCTGTATTACACGGGAGCTCAGACTAAATGATCACACTGGTCCTATCTGGCCTTGGGATCTGCTTCACCGTGATTCATATTCTGCCTGTGTTCTTTATGGGCAGTGGTGCAGGCATTTTCCGTAGGCTAGTATGAATGTAGTTCATTCCACAGACGAGTGTGCATTAGCTATAAGGGTAGGGCTTAGCTAATAGAATAACCAGAGCTGATAGAAAAATGCAGAAACATTTCCATGGGTTTTTTTGCCACAAATTTGAATTCTCCACCACTCTATAAGTTGTTTTTTGGGGGGGGGGGGAAGGCAAATCATTTTCATAGACATAGAAAAAGATCATTTCTAATAATAGCTTGAGCTAATTAAAAAATACCAATCATTTTCTCTCAGGAAATTTGGGGGGGGGGATCAATCAATGTTGTCATTTTTGTTAGAATTTCCAATGAAAATAATTTTCTTGATGAAAAGCTGAAACAAAAAACTGTTTTCAGTAAAAAAAAAAAATCAGTGTTTGGTAACATATTTTGAGTTTCAGTCTTGAAAATTTCTTCTGAACATTTTTTGCTTTCCATGTTTTTTTTAGCAAAGAATTTTGAACATATCTAATGATAGATGCATAGCTCCCAAGGCCAGAAGGGACCAGTGTGATCATCCACTCTGACCTCCTGCACAACACAAGCCAGAGGATCTCCCCCAAGTCATTGTGTTTGAGCTAGAGCAGATCTTTTCGAAAAGCTCCAATATTGATTTTAAAATCACCAGTGATGTAGAATCCACTATGACCCTTGGTAAGTTGGTCCAATTACCCTCACTGTAAAAAATGTACACCTGATTTCCAGTCTGAATGTGTCTAGCTTCACTTCTGGTCATTGGAATCTTGGCTCTTGGCTCCCCGTTGAACCTTGGCTCATGTTTAGAAATGAATGCATGAGGTCTGGAACTCTTTGGCCAATTGTTTTTTTCCCCTGAGGACTCCGCGCTGATAGATTCAACCTGAAACTACTGAAATACAATGAAGAGGCTGTTCCCTTGGAGGGAAGGATGGTCCAGTGGTTTGGGCACTAGCTTGGGAGACCCAGATTAAATTCCCAGCTCTGCCATAGATTTCCTGTGTGACCTTGGATAAATGACTTGGTCTCTCCATGCCTCAGTTCCCCATCTGTACAATGGGGATAATAGCACTGCTCTGCCTCAAAGAGGGGCGGTGTGGATAATATATTAAGGGCTGTGCGGTGCTCAGATGCTGTGGTGATTGGGGGGGGGCAGACAAGAACCTGAGATAAAAATAGAATCAGAGTGCCAGAAATCCGGCAAGAGAGCATGTTCTTATGAAATTTCCAGTCCAGTTTCGCAGACTCAAGAGGTTGTGACTGACAAGCAGTTGGACCCCGAGGAAGCATCTCCACCCTGAACCTGAACTCCAATGGCCAGATCCTCAGCTTTAGTATTGCTACACTGATTTACACCAGCTGGGGATCTGGCTCATTAACTCCAATGGGGTGATGCTAATTTATACCAGCCAATGTAAATCAGCGTCGCCCCATTGGATTCAACGAGCCAGATCCCGAGTGGATTGATATGACCCAGTATATAGGTATTCACCCCTTCTGGGTCTTAAGTATTTAAATGTAACATGAACTTTCATCCCACCAGTGAACTAGGGGGTTGGACCTATTGGCAGGTCCCTGAAGCAATGGGATCTCCAATTGCACAAGAGCGTCAGGACCTCCTTTGATGCCTGGCCCTAAAATGTACGATATGCAGGCCAAGCCTATTGCTGCAGTGGCATTCAGAGACGTGCCAACCCTAATCACAGCTAATGGAAATGCTGCAGGCTGCGAGAGCGATTCAAACAGTTTAGCCTTTTGTGCTACTTTCAGTTTGCTTGTGAAACTCAGGGTCTGCCATGTTTATCCAAACTGATAGAGAACGCTGCCGTTAACAAAAAAAATATGCTCCTTAAAGGTTATGATACGTCTTCTGTAAATACCCAGTGTTACCCCTGGGATTTAACTAGGGAAGGGGGAAACCCCAATGACATGCAGCCCTGCAGAGCAGCCACAGCAGGAGGCCGTTGGAGGAAGGAACGTTCTGTGGCCAAAGTGGTGAGCACAGGATGTTCCGTCTGCTGCTGTCTCAGGCAGCAGCCGGGCCAGCGTCAGTCAGGATTCAGTCCTGCTCTCAGAAAGGCAGCCGGCTGGGTCACCAAAGGCAGGACTGAGATGAGGCTAAAGCTGCTGCTGATAATTTATTAGTAATAGTGTAGGGCGAGAGGCCCGGGTGAGCCAGAGCAGGGTTGGTGACTCCTGGTGGAAAGGGGCAGAGGAAGCTTTTAGTCACCTAAAAGCTGGCACAACGATACAAAACTGATTGCTTAGAAGAGGTTGCTCTTTAACTAAGAATTCTCTGATACCTTTTAATAAATGGCATTTAGAGATGGGGCAAAACCATGGTACCTTCATACCCAGGGAGCACTGGGTGGATACGGCACTGGATTGGGTCTCAAAAGATCGGCATGGTGCTCCCAGCACTGCCACTGACCCGTTATGTGACCTTGGGCAAGTCATTTGTCCTCTTGGGGCTTCTGTTTCCCCTCCCATCTGTTGTCTGTCTTGTCTGTTTAGTTTGTAAGCTCTTCAGGGCAGGGACTGTCTCATTCTAGGTGTATATGCAGCACATAGCTCAATGGGCCCCTGATCGCTGTAATAATAATAGTAATTACACACACAAAACTATGTTTAAAGAACTGTACTGAATGAGGCAGGGGGACTTGTGGGAAAAATATAGTACATGATCACGTAATTAACACTATCTCATTATGCATATCCACAAGAGGCCAAATTAAGGTTGCTCAGACAACCTTAATTCTGCCATGTCCTAACTTTTGAGTGCTTGACTTTGCAACCTTTAGTAATTTTGTGTATGCAATATCTTAGGTTTTTATAAAAAGCAAACAGAAATTCCATCATGTGAAATCATATCAACATCCACATGGATCATCAGCAGGGCTGGAACCTTTAGATCCACCACATAGACCTTCGCCAGTTGAGCTAACATTGTAACTGATAGCTATAGTAGGTTATCATCTACTGGGGACCGGCACTAGAGGGTCATGGCACACACACTTTGCCGGGGGTTTCACAGCTATTTGTTGATGGAAAAGGCCATCTGACCCCTTGTCCCCCTCCACTGTTTCTAGTCCTCCTACTTCGGGGTTGCAATCTCCTTGCCTGGCCTCCCCCACGCAGTCTATCAACCACCAGCATCCAGTCCCAGTCTCTTTCACTCCTAGGATCCTTGTTCCAGTCTACGCTAGCCCCAAAAGCCATGGCTGGAGAGAGAACGAGGCAGGTAAACTTAACCTCTCGGCCTTAGATGTGGTCCCTTCAGATCAGGATTGAGGCCCACTCTATGGGAAAATTGAACTGCCTTTGTCAATCGCCAGAGCATGTCAGGCTCCAGGTTTGGCAATATGGCCCCTTTTGCCTGTATTACCTTCACTTGAAAAAGAAAACACAATATTGGCCAAGGCTGATTATGAACAAGAAAAAAAAAAAGATTATTAAGAACAAAATACCTGTGATCTGAATGACACGGAACATGAAAGACTAACATGTTTTCCCTCCTGGGGTTGTGTTTTCTTTCTTTCTGTCTTTCTTTCCTTTCTTTCAGTGATGCTGCTGCAGGAGGGTATGCCCACAAGCCACAGAGCAGGGTTGCAAAATGGATCCATTGTGACAGGAATCAGTAAAAAAAAAGTACAATAACCCATGTCCCTGAGAATGTGTCAGCACGGATCTCTTTTCCTGTCCATCTGTACATTAGCCTGTATGCTTCAAGCATCCACCTTTCCATCCCAGAAAAAATTAGTGGTGTTGCATGTTTACATACAGTGAGGTGGCTTTTTAAAATCTTTTACTACATGGTGCATAATGCAGACGTGCTCATATGCGGATAGGTGATCAGTATGGGTGAGGGCAGCACAAGCGCTAAATGATTTGCCATGACAACAAGGGGAACTCAAAGTTTCCTGGTGTCTGGAGAGGTCCCATCTCTTCACCATTTAAAACACCACAAAGTACCAAAAAATGCACGGTGCTTTCAAAAATCTCTGAGAGGTGTTGCGTTGTCACATCAAGTTACGCTCATTGTGCTCCGTCACTTCCTGCCTCTCTGATGTAGGAGGACACTAGGTAATGTAGCATGACATCAACGCAGCATTACCTGGCTTAGCTCTATTTCAACTTGCCATGCAAAGAAGTTAACAGATTCTCCCTGTTCTTCTCTGAACAGAACAAGACACAGATGGGAGGTTGTGTGGCCTGAGCTCTGAGAGTGGCCATGCATTTTCAAACTGAACCCAAGCAGAAAAGGTGCTGTGTACCATCCTAAACCCACATGATCTCTGTCTATCCACTGTTAAACTGATTACTTAGTTTCCTGTATCCATTTGGGGCCTGGTCTCACCTGGTTCTGAATGCCTTCATCCAGCATTGCCAACTCTATAGGTTCAAAAATCATGAGTCAGGAACCAAAAAATTGTAAGATTGGCTTAAAAGCATTTGGGGTTCTTTTTATTTGCCTTCTGATAACCTTTAGGGTGCATTTGGGTTATGTTTAAAGCTTTTCTGGGCAACCATCAAGGCTAGAAAGTTACTTTAAAAAAGTGGAAGCTGAGAGTCTCACATATTCACATGACTCCAGGCACTGGTACTTTAAGAAACACACCAGATAGCATGAGACTCATGCTAAAGCTCAAGACTTGGCAACGCTGCTGTCATCTCAGTCTGCTTCATTCTTTCATTTCAGATCGTTGTCCCCCTCTTGACATTAGAGTGTAACAGCATGCAGGCAGAACTACAGTAGTTTCACACAGGCCATGCGATAAAAATTCTACATGATGAGTGATAAAAAATTCCCCAACTTGCACAACTCAACAGCCATGACAAAGGAACAGAAGATTTTCCAGACTGGATCAGCCAATTGGTCCATCAATTCCATTGCCCTGACCCCAGCAGTCGCCAATACCTGATGCTTAAGAGGAAGGTGAAATGACCCATTATATTCATAGCCATTTATATGGGGAAATCCTTCCTGACTCCAAGGGAACACTTGTGGTCAGGAAGCACAAAATTTGACTTACTCTTTTCTTAACATATGCACCTTACTAATACTTTTATTAGAGAAAGGCCTGACCCAAAGCCCTGTTTCTGAGCACCCTGATCCAGAATCATAGAAGTATAGGACTGGTAGGGACCTCAAGAGGTCATCAAGTCCAGTCCCCTGCAGTCCCCTTACTCAAAGCAGGAGTAAGTAATAACTAGACATGCGGTTCTCAAACTTCATTGCACCACGACCCACTTCTGATAACAAAAATTACTACATGACCCCAGGAGGGAGGACCAAAGCCTGAGCCTGCCCAAGCCCCGCCATCCTCGGGCTTCGGCTTTGGCATCAGGTGATGGGGCTAAGTCTTCAGCTTCCACCCCAGGTCCCAGCAAGTCTAAGCCAGCCCTGGCGACCCCCCCACTTTGGGGTCCTGACCCTCAGTTTGAGAACCGCTGAACTAGACCATCCTTGACAGGTGTTTGTCTGACCTGTTCTTAAAAACTTCCAATGACAGAGATTTCACAACTTCCCTAGGTAATTTGTTCCAGTGCTTAACCACCCTGACAGTCAGGAATTTTTTCCTAATGTCCAACCTAAACCGCCCTTGCTGCAATTTAAGCCTATTGCCTTAGAGATTAAAGAGAACAATTTTTCACCCTCCTCCTTGTAACAACCTTTTATGTACTTGAAAACTGTTATCATGTCCCTTCTCAGTCTTCTCTTCTCCAGACTAAACAAACCCTGTTTTTTCAATCTTCCCTCACAGGTCATGTTTTCTAGATCTTTAATCATTTTTGTTGCTCTTCTCTGGACTTTCTCCAATTTGTCCACATCTTTGCTGAAATGTGGCACTCAGAACTGGACATAATACTCCAGCTGAGGCCTAATCAGCGTGGAGTAGCATGAAAGAATTACTTCTTGTGTCTTGCTCACAACCCTCCTGCTAATACATCCAAGAATGATGTTTGCTTTTTTTGCAACAGTGTTATTCAGCTTGTGACCCACTATGACCCCCAGATCCCTCTCTGCAGTACACCTTCCATTTGTCCTTATTGAATTTCATCCTATTTACTTCAGACAATTTCTCCAGTTTGTCCAGATCATTTTGAATTTTAATCCTATCCTCCAAAGCACTTGCAGCCCCTCCCAGCTTGGTATTGTCTGCAAACTTTATAAGTGTATGCTCTATACCATTATTGGAACTCTCTATGCCATTATTGGAACTTCACAACTGAGCCTGATGTCTATGATAAGCTAAAGCAAAGACCCAGTTCTGAACTAATCTAGTTTGGATCTGAGCTTTATAGCTTAAGCTCAGCTCTAGTTTTTTATAGATCATAAAATTATGTGACAGTTTTAAAAAAGCATCCACAAGTATTTCACCCTCTGACCTCCTGTAGGTATGATTTTCCCATATACTCAGGAAAGACTTATTTCCTTTTACCTGTCCCAAATTTCTCAGTCCAGGCACTCAACTGGTTCCACAATAGGCAGATTTAATCATTTTCAGCTCCTGTGAACTTTCGTTCTCTTTGCAAACATTGCTGTCCTTTTTCTTATAAGGCCAAACCTAAGTCAGTAAGTCATTCCAAAGCTGCAGTAGCAACAGAGTCATCTGAAGGTGGCAGAAAGAGCAGCTTTGTCATCAATAAAGATCAGTCACTGACTCCATCTGGTACTTTCCGCACTGTGTTGTACATGTCAAGAGGCTAAAGGCAAACCTTTGACACAAACTGATTTTGGCTTGGGAAAATGAACACGGCTATATTTAGAATATTGTATCATAGGCAGAAACGCGCTGGGAAGTCATTTTAAGGCAATGAGAGTTTCCATAATGCAACAAATAGAAGAAAAGTAGATTATGTGTCAGATATGATAATTTATAGGGCCACCATAGTGGTCAAGTGTCGACAAGAGTGATGCTGGTGAAAGAGACAACCTTTTGCAATATACTGCTTGAAAAAGAAGCTCTGAAGAACAGCTCTGTGCTTGTCTCTTTCACCAACAGAAGTTGGTCCAATAAAAGATATTACCTCCCCCACCTTGTCTCTCTAATAGGCTGGGACCAACACAGGTACAACACTGCAAAGTGATGCAATTCCAGCCCCACCCCAGAGCCCATACCCCAGCAGGAGCCCTCACCCCCCTCTTGCACCCCAACCCCCTGCCCAGCCCAGTGAAAGTGAGTTAAGGTAGGGGAGAGCAAGCGATGGAAGGAGGGGAGATGGAGTGAGTGGGGGCGGGGCCCCAGAGAAGAGGCGGGGCAAGGGTGGGGCCTCAGGGCAGGGGGCGGGGCAGGGGTGTTCAGTTTTGTGTAGGGTTACCATATTTAAAAAATAAAAAAAGAGGACACTCCACGGGCCCTGACCCTGCCCCTTTCCCACCCCCGGCCCCGCCCCAACTCCGCCCTTTCCCCGCCCCTTCCCCAAAGTCCCCTCCCTAACTCCCCCTCCTCCCTCCCAGCCACGCGAAAAGGGCTGCCCGAGCGCTACCGGCTTTATGGTTTGCCGGGCAGCCTCCAGACCCTGCGCCCCCGGCCGGCGCTTCCCCAGCGCAGCTGGAGCCCGGGAGGGGAAGC
>NW_020664753.1:2377371-2390833 GCF_002925995.2 Terrapene triunguis | reverse complement strand
TGGCTCCCAAACTCCAGTGCACTGCACTGATGTCAAAGGACAGGCCTGTCTGACATCACAGCCAAGGCGCAGATCTCTGTGATGTCACTAGTTCAGCACTTCTAGCTGGGCTGATGACAAAGCACAGGCCTCTGTGACATCACTAGCTCTCAGCAGCTAGCTGGCTGGGCTGATGACAAAGCACAGGTATGTGTGAGACATGACCTGTCACATGGGGGAGAAAACAACCAACCAGTCAGCTGACTCCCAGGAACCAGTCCTCTTAAGAGGCTGCTGGGGTGGATGGGTCTGGGGATTATATAAAGCAGGCCCATGCCTTTGCAGAGAGGGCAGGCAGACATGCAGCACCCAGGAAGCTGTGGACTGTTGGAGGGGTGCTAAGGGGAAAACAGCTCCAGAGAGGGGAAGAAGCGAGTCACTCAACTTGAGGGGAAGGTGCTGAGCTTGGGGAAAGTTGGGGCCTGTTCCCCAGGAAGCAATGGCCCTGCCTGGGAAAGAGAACGTGATGCAGTATGACCAATGCTTATGATTTTATTGCAACTCCAGCCAATCCAGGCAGTTTTTTACTGCCTTGTGAAAACATGGTGAGACACACCAACGTGTAAATTTTTCACTTATTCAAGATGGCCGCCATCTAGTACTGTCAATGAGCTGAAGCCAGCGCGGTGGGCACCATCCCCCACAGCCTGCCTGCATGGGGAAGGGAGGCTGCCCTTAGTACAGTTGGCTGCCACGTCCCACTGTTTTTCAGCAGGACTGAAGCTGCCCATGGGCAAGATGGCTGCAAGTCTAGGCCTCAGGGGGCTGGACAGGATATGGGATGTGGGGAGCACAGAGACCCTGTGAAAGGGAGATGGAGGGAGTGTGTGGGGGTAGGAGGCAGACTGAGAAAGGCTAAGGGGGATTGTGGGGGGTAGTGGACTGGGTAGGAGGCAGTGAGAGGCTAAGGGGGTACAGGGGATTGGGGCAGGAGGGAGGCTAAGGAGGGGTGCAGGGGGCTGTGAGGGGCAGGAGGGAGGCTAAAGGAGGTGCAGGGGGCTGTGAGGTGGCTGGGGGCAGGGAGAGACTGAGGAGGTGCAGGGAGATTTGTGGGGCAGTGGGTTGGGTAGAAGTGCAGGGAGAGGCTGAGGTGGGTGTAGGGGCTGTGGAGGGCAGTGGGATGGGTGGAGGGGTCAGGGGGGGGGGGGGGGGGGGGGGGGGGGGGGGGGGACGGGGGGAGGGCTGGGGGGGGCACAGGGGGCTGCATTAATGAATGGTGTGTGATGTTTGGTATCAGCGTTGTATATGTTAGTCTTAGCTGCTATTTCCATAGTTAAGAACATGTGGGTTTTTCAGAAAAACAATGGTCCTGATTTCCCCTCGATGCTGCTGCTGCTTGGGGTTGCTCCCGCAGTGCCAATCAGCCAGAATGCTTTACAAAGCATACAGGTGGCACAGAGCAGGCGAGGCAGCTCAACTAGGGTTGCCAACTTTCTGATTCCGGAAAACCGAACACCCCCGCCCCTTCCCGAGGCCCCACCCTCCGGGAGGGTTGGGACGGGGAGGGATGCAGCGAGGGGGATGGGGCTGTAGGGGCAGTTGGGATGGGGAATGATGCAGTGATGGGGGTGCAGGGCTGCAGGGGAGGAGTTGCCCAGAGTCCGGGGCTGTTGGGGCCAGCAGCAGACTCAGGAGGATTGTCCCGGGCTGAGGCGGTGGTGCTGCCGGGGGTGGAGGCGGTGCTGCCGGGCCGGGCCCGCTCCCGACTCCCCGAGGTGGCCGGGGCAGACTGGGCACTCATTCTCCTCCCCTTCTCCTCAGCAGGCCCATTCCCAGCACTCGGAGATGGGGATACATACCTCCACCTCCAGAGTGCTGGCAATGGGGCGACAGACCACGGGGTCGCCGCAGGAGCACACGTCGCAGCTCGAGCCCAGCCACAGGAGGAGTGCAAGGAGGAGGGGGCTGGCAGCAGTGGGAGAGGCGTGTGCTACGACCCCTCAACAGCTCCCTGCCGAGCAGCGCTCACGACTCGCGCTAGTTTGGCCCCTGCCGTGACCCGGCCAATGGGAGCTGCGCCTGCAGGCGGGGGGTGGGGCAGCATGCAGACCCCCCTGGTTGCTCCTAAGCCTAGGAGCCAGACATGCTGGCTGCTTCCTGGGAGCCGCCCGGCACGGAGGCTAGCAGGGAGCCTGCCAGCCTTGCTGCGCGGTGCCACCAACCGGACAGTCAACAACGGAGCTGCCAGGATCCCTTTTCGACCGGGTGTTCTGGTCAAAAACCGGACACCTGGTCACCCTAAGCTCAACTCGAAGCCAGGCCCAGGCGTGGGGGCATTATGGAGTAACAGTTCTGCAAGGGGGGGTGTGTGCGTGGGATGGCTGGGGAGTTCCAGGGGTCACTGCTCACACAGACGCACAGGGTTCTGAATGCTGATCAGAGCTGGATCAGGCTCAGGTTTGTGAGCTGTTAGGCGGATGTAAAGTTATGCATAAAAGAGCTTCTTTGTCTAACACAAGCTTTCCTCACCTTAATGTGAAGAATAGCACTGGGGGTATGCTTTGAGCATTTGTGCCCTGGAGGGATTGTTAGCGGTGGGGATTGAACCCCAGACCTCTGGTTCTAAACACATGAACTGCTACTGACTGAGAAGTAAACACCCCATTCCATTAGCTGTGTGTGTAATGTTTTTATCAACCTCTAAGTGGCTGAGCCACCACTGGAAGGGGACAGAGCCCCCTACAGGAGTGGGGTATGCACTCCTAATCTCCAGTGCTCCCTGGATGCCAGAGAAGCCTGGGAAGGAGGAGACTAATTTAATTTAGAGCAGCCCTGAGGTTATAAGCTGCACCAGGCTGGGTTAGAATCAGGGTGGCATAAATGTGGCACAATTGCAGCACCCTTTGCTAGGCTGTGTCAAGCACTGCGCAGACATGGCCCAGGATCTGCTCCAGCGTTGTGTGATGTCTTGCTTAGAGTTTTGTCAACTTTGGCTGCTAGCTATCAAAGTTTTTTTGGGGGGAGGATTTATAGATATAGAGACAGATGGATTAGTGAAGCTTGGAAATGGGCAGTATTAAGGGCTAGGCAAACCTCTTAAACCAGCTTCTGAAGCTGGCAAAACCCTTTCCCTTATACTTAGTGGAGAAGCAATTTATATAATCTAAACTTAATCATGTGCCATGAATTAGGGGTAGAAGAATTCCCCTCCCACCCCCACTTCCCAAAATGTCGTGATGTGTAAAAAGATGCAAAAGACCCCATAGCACTCACTAGACCGGGGATGTCCTGGCCAAATCTGAAATGGGTGATTCCATCCTGTCAACCTAAATCTGCCCTTCATGGTTTCCTTTGGATATGGTAGGTTTCCTTTCCCTTCCTAAAATTAGTAGCCCCATGTTCCTGTGCACTGTTAACTACTTGCCACCTTCTGCCAAAGAGGTAGCTGCATTTCAGTAGAGATGGTAATCGGTTTTTAAAGCGCATATAGCATTATAGGACATCAGGATGAAATGTGATTTTATAGGAACAATGAGGACACAGTTCTGTGCTTTACCATGCTTGTTCTCAAATGCCTCAAAGAGCCTCCAGAAAAAAACGCTAATAAAGTCAGTCATTAATTTATTATTTTATTTAATTATTCTACAAAATCCTGAGGTTTTTACTCAGACAAAGCTCTCAGGGGGCCATTCCTATAGACACCCTGGCCATGCCCCCTATCCTCCAATCAGTTGGCTGTATATCAGTTCCCCACCAGTCTGGGATTGCCTGATGCCTAAAGAATTTCCAGCTTTCAGGCTGTTTTGCATCACTTTAGCAGCCTTATTAGAGGCCAGGATCTGGCTCTGTGACTTTCTTGATGAACTGGTTTCACTGATGTAAATCCAGAGTGCTCAATGGAGTTACTCTGCAATTAGGCTAGAGTGGCTGAGATTTGACTATGGGTCCAAAAATGTGTATTTTGGCTTTTGGGCCCAATGAGCTCTGTAAACAAATATCAACATACAACGTCAGGCTAGACAAAATAGAAATGTCGATGGTCATTACATTTCTCCCAGCAAGTATCAGGAAAACAACTTTTTTATTTGATTCCGGACACCATCCTGCAGTTGCAATGGGAATGGAATCAGGCCTTATGTTTGAACCACATGGGAGCTATCAGCTACCAGCACCTTGACATGTCACGGCGTGTTTCTGGAAGTATGCACTGGGGAGAGGAAAGGCTGCTGTCATGATCAGGCTCTTAAGAGACAGTAGGGAAACCAAGGCAGCAGGAACAGTGGGTGCCTAGAAGGAGGGGAGTGGCATTAATAGAGGAGCTAATAGAGGAGGTATCTGAGCCTCTAGCTATTATCTTTGGAAAATCATGGGAGACGGGAGAGATTCCAGAAGACTGGAAAAGGGCAAATATAGTGCCCATCTATAAAAAGGGAAATAAAAACAACCCAGGAAACTACAGACCAGTTAGTTTAACTTCTGTGCCAGGGAAGATAATGGAGCAAGTAATTAAGGAAATCATCTGCAAACACTTGGAAGGTGGTAAGGTGATAGGGAACAGCCAGCATGGATTTGTAAAGAACAAATCATGTCAAACAAATCTGATAGCTTTCTTCAATAGGATAACGAGTCTTGTGGATAAGGGAGAAGCTGTGGATGTGGTATACCTAGACTTTAGTAAGGCATTTGATACGGTTTCGCATGATATTCTTATCGATAAACTAGGCAAATACAATTTAGATAGGGCTACTATAAAGTGGGTGCATAACTGGCTGGATAACCATACTCAGAGAGTTGTTATTAATGGTTCCCAATCCTGCTGGAAAGGCATAATGAGTGGGGTTCCGCAGGGGTCTGTTTTGGGACCGGCTCTGTTCAATATCTTCATTAACGACTTAGATATTGGCCTAGAAAGTACGCTTATTAAGTTTGCGGATGATACCAAACTGGGAGGGATTGCAACTGCTTTGGAGGACAGGGTCGTAATTCAAAATGATCTGGACAAATTGGAGAAAAGGTCTGAGTTAAACAGGATGAAGTTTAACAAAGACAAATGCAAAGTGCTCCACTTAGGAAGAAAAAATCAGTTTCACACATACAGAATGGGAAGAGACTGTATAGGAAGGAGTACGGCAGAAAGGGATCTAGGGGTTATAGTGGACCACAAGCTAAATATGAGTCAACAGTGTGATGCTGTTGCAAAAAAAGCAAACATGATTCTGGGATGTATTAACAGGTGTGTTGTGAGCAAGACAAGAGAAGTCATTCTTCCGCTCTACTCTGCTCTGGTTAGGCCTCAGCTGGAGTAGTGTGTCCAGTTCTGGGCATCGCATTTCAAGAAAGATGTGGAGAAATTGGAAAGGGTCCAGAGAAGAGCAACAAGAATGATTAAAGGTTTTGAGAACATGACCTATGAAGGAAGGCTGAAAGAATTGGGTTTGTTTAGTTTGGAAAAGAGAAGACTGAGAGGGGACATGCTAGCAGTTTTCAGGTATCTAAAAGGGTGTCATAAGGAGGAGGGAGAAAACTTGTTCACCTTAGCCTCTAAGGATAGAACAAGAAGCAATGGGCTTAAACTGCAGCAAGGGAGGTCTAGGTTGGACATTAGGAAAAAGTTCCTAACTGTCAGGGTGGTTAAACACTGGAATAAATTGCCTAGGGAGGTTGTGGAATCTCCATCTCTGGAGATATTTAAGAGTAGGTTAGATAAATGTCTATCAGGGATGGTCTAGACAGTATTTGGTCCTGCCATGCGGGCAGGGGACTGGACTCGATGACCTCTCGAGGTCCCTTCCAGTCCTAGAATCTATGAATCTATTAATGAATGGGAGTGAAGATAGCAGGAGATGGGGAGGGAGCAGAGAAGAGACAATGGAAGACAATGGAAACCCAGATGGGGGTGAGGTGGAAGGTGGGTGATGGGCACGCATGGCTTCAGATCCCAGATCTATGTCTTGCAAGCCGGTTCTGAATGAAAGGGCTGTAAATCAATCCTAGCATTCTAGTGAATCAAGCTTTGTTCTCGTGGCTTATGATGTCACCAGAAGCTCTTGATGGAATAGCAGGCAGCCATCATAGAGGTGGCTGTAATTTACTCTGTATCAAGTTAACAATAGTAAATAAACTGTGTATTGGATTCTGGAGCGGAATGGCTCTTGCCAAATGCATTTGTCTTACCCTCAGGCTGCCCTGATTTAAAACACATGTATCCATTTAAATCACATCGCCTGCCATACATTCAGCTACTGTTCAGATTCTTATCTCCTTGATAGCTACATCGGTTTGAACTGTTGGCTAGTTTGTTATGGGCTACAGATACAGAATTTTGTACTCTAGGATTTTCTTGGAAGGCTTTGCACGAGAAGCAGAAATGCTTGGGGGTGGGGGAGGCGGAAGGGGAGAGGAAATAATTGCTGCATGTGCAGTATTTAAACCAACCACCTGGGCCCAATTAAAAGCACCTTTGGTTTTATTCAGGGAAGACACTCACTGAATTCAATAAGTCTTGTTTGATTAAAGGCATCAAGAATGGGTCCTTGATTAGTGGACAAAAACCTAACGACTGGAGGAAAATTGTATGATGAGACATTCCCTTATGCTGCCATGTCTTACCAAACATGGTTCAGCTTCTACCCAGGGAAGAGAGGATTTTGGATGGAAAATGACAAAGATTTTAAAAAACAGCAGCATAATGTTAGGCTTCTAAGTCCACACTTAGGCACCAAAGAAAATGGCCTGCTTTTCAAAAGTGCTGAATGCTCCACAGCTTCCACTGACGTCAGCGGGAGCCGGATGCAGCTTCTAATTATTAATCTCGTTTGCCTGCATATTTTCCTGCGGAAGTACTAAGAATGTACAGCAGGTCCAAGTGGCTCTTTATCTGTGTGTGGAGATAAGAAGGGATGCAGCTCCTCCGAAGAAACCGTGTCTTAGAGGCGGAAGGCTGCACTTCTTATCATTCAAGGACGTGTGGTAAAGGGGTAAAAATAGGGCCATGGAGGATAAGAAAGCTGAAGCAAGGCACCTGCCACATGCAGAAGGGAGCCACTGGAAAGGATTAAGACTTGAGAACCTCAGCTGGAATACTGCAAACCGTCACTTACAAGGAGTAAGTCAGAGTCATAGACATATAGGGCTAGAAGGGACCTCAAGAGGTCATCTGGTCCATCCCCTGCACTAAAGCAGGATTAAGTTTGTCTAACCTGTTCTTAAAAAGCTCCAGTGATGGGGGTTCCCACAACTGCCCTTGCTAACCTGTGTGATGCTGGCAGACCATGCCAAGGTCCCCATGTCTCACCTGAACACTGCCAAATACGTAGCTGGAATCAGTTTGGCTCACCTGTGTGTTCAAATCGGTAGGAGAATTATAAGAATTTAATCTTTATTGAAATGCTTGTGAGTTGCTGCCTGCATTAATCTCACTTGCAACATCTGTTTCTCCTATTGTAAGATAATACTTCTGCCTTGGTATTATAAACCTCTGTAACTATGTAAATCACCAGACAGGAGGGAGACGTTAACTAGTGCGATCGGCAACCAAATGTGTTATGTCCTGCCCCACAGGGAAAGCCCATCAACCACAGACAGAATATATTGTGGAACATTAAACAGGACAAAAGGCTTTGTTGCTCTGCCCTGCCCCCACCATGAAGATGAGTCATGCAAGTGGATTCTGCCCCTCATCTGAGTTTGCAGCTCAGCACATATGACAGGAAGGGAATAAAAACCCCAAACAGAAGGAACTGAGTAACTCCATGCCGCCTTGACTCTGGAGGGCAAGGTTTCTAGGCATAAGCAAGAGGTTCCCCAGTTGTTTAGCCTGGGTTAGCCTTAGAACTTGCTGATTATAGAAGCTTCAATTATCTTTTTGTAATTAGTGTGTCTGTTTACCTACTTTAATCTTGTAAACTCTCCCGTTTCCTTTCCCTATTAATACATCTGTATATTGTTTGGCTGCAAGCATTGTCTTTGGTGTGAGATCCAAGCTGCAATTGACCTGGGGTAAGTGACTAGTCCTCGTACTGGGAGTAATCTGAATATTGCTGTGATTCTTGGTGTAAGGGACCATCTATCACAAAGACAGTCTTACCTGGGTGGCGAGACAGATTGGAGTATCCAAGGGGACTGTCTGTTTCCATGTTAAGGCTGTTACAGTGCTTGAGTAGTTTACACTTGATAATTGGTTGGTGAAATCTAAGGATGGAACTCACAAGCAGTCTGGGGTTTGTGCCCTGCTTCTTAACAGTCTGCCCTGAGGTTACTACAGTGACATAGGCAGCCTGACAACCTGTTCCAGTGTTAACTATACTTATGGCTAGAAAGGCTCCTATGCAATCTGGGTGGGGGGAGGCACCTTAGAATGTAGTCCACAAAAGCCAGCACGCTAGGCTGCCTAAGCTCCCCCATGAAGCCAGCCAATCAGAGATCCTGACAAGAAGGTTGTGTCCTAAGCCCCAGTGCTCTCGTGGAGCTCAGTGATGAAGGCCAGACTTCAGGGAGGCACCTGTCTCTGCTGGCTTGTGGATTGCTCTGGGGCTTAGGTGGGAGATAGGCACCTAGGAAACCTTAATGGCAAAAACCTGGGTGCCAAGTGAGTTTAGGTGTCTACAGGGTTAGGCGGCAGCTGAGCAGGGTTTTTAGAATCATAGTGGTACCTGAAACTGGGACTTAGGCACTGGGTTGTAGGTGCCTAAGTCCCTTTGTGGATCTGGGCCTTAAAGCCTCAGTTCCCATTAAAATCAACTGGGCTTCTCAATCCCTTAGACTGCTCTGACAATCAGGAACCAGGTTGGCAAATCCTGCGATTTGCAACCACAAGGTTTAATTAAATTAACAGAAAACCATATTCAGGTTCTGCAGGATGAATTGCTGTCTGTTATTAAATAATGTATTGGGCTTTCAATCGCACAATATTGTACCATGGGTTTCATTGTACCCCATTATGTGCAATTTATTTACAGTGACTGCCATTCTGGAAAGCTTTAGTTTTAAAAACAAAAAAGCTTGCCTGTGTGGATTTACATTTACATCATTAATGTACAGATTTACACAACAGCAGAAAGGTTGGATCTTACTGTCAAAGCTGCTGCCCTGTACTACCTGCACCCGCATTCTGCTACTTTCATCCCCTCGTAGTTATATTTCAAAGTGGGTACCCCAGCATCATCAGTGTAGAGGATGGAAATCGAATCCAGTTTGGTAGGAACACAACAGGCCTTGGCAGCTTTCTTGGGGTTTTTGAGGTGCACTAAGGTTTGGACGATAGCATGTTTCGTTGGGGTCACGTTGTCTGTCAGAGGGAAAAAGCAGCCCCCTTTGCATTCAAATGCATCGTAATCTTTGGGCGCAATGATCCAGGAATCCCAGCCAATGTCTTTGAAGTTCACACGGAGGGAGGTTCTCCGGCAGTGGTTGGTACCAGTGCTTCTCTTGCTTCTCGATGAAGGCTGGTGGAGTCCAGAGATGGATAAGGATTTCTCCTCTGCCTCCTCTTCCTCTTCGGGCAAAGTGCTGTTCTTTGCTAACTTCTTTAGCACACTCTCCTGCTCATGAACAATCATCTCCCGGAGCTCCACTCTGGTCTCCTTAGTCCCGTTGCTGCGGTCATTGGAGAACACTATTAACAAGGGCAAATTTTTAGTGTCGGGCATAACACTGATGTCCAGCTTCCCACAAGCGAAGTCACCCAGGATTTTCCTCTCAACAGCAACTTCAAGCTTGTTTTTAGTCTTTGATTTGTCTGCCCTGACCCATCTTTTCACAGCACTGGACACCTCAAACATTTCCCATCCACATTCCTGGATATCTTGGGTGGCAAGGAATGAGTTGGTGCCTTCTGGACTTTCCCAGAGGTCTTCATCCAGAACATCATAAATGACCATGTTGCCTTCCAGTCTAGAGAGAGGCCCAATGTCCCTATTACAGGATATGTGGATTCTCAGCTCAGCCCTGGTGACGTCTTCGTGCCGCGGGATAGAGACATTGAAGAGTAAGATGTGTTTCTGAAATGGGTTTTCTTCCGGGGAAGCCAGAGAAACAACATCTGCAACAGGAAATTAAGAAATGCTGTCACCCTGCCT
This sequence comes from Terrapene triunguis, assembly GCF_002925995.2. Taxonomy (NCBI): domain Eukaryota; kingdom Metazoa; phylum Chordata; order Testudines; family Emydidae; genus Terrapene; species Terrapene triunguis. The sequence goes on along the minus strand of NW_020664753.1, from coordinate 2,380,778 downwards.
CCTATGAGAGAGGCGAACCCAATGAGGATGAAAGCACTTAGCAAGCTGCATGCTATATTTCAGAAGAAATGCCCACCCTCTACTAGGATCTGCTGGGAGTGAAGTTACACCATGGCCACTAGCATTAAATAAAATGGACTGGCTTCACTCCAGAGTTATGGGTTTAAAACCCAGATGGCAGTCCCTAATGGTGGCAACTCCACCGGGGATCAAGTTGCAGTGGTCCACAGTAACCATACCTTCAGTTATACTCTGTATGTGCATGAGTGTGGCGTGCTCACACATAAGGAGCCAGCACAGCCCCGAAAGTAGGTGGTGTTGGCTCGTAATGGGGACATGACCGGGGCAGCGGGGGAATGTGCACATGTAGTGGCTTCCCATAGAGGCTCTGCCATGTGGCCTTTCTAAAGAGCACTGGCAGGAATTAAAGCTGTAAACCTCCATGGAGGTTTGTAATACAAATCCCACTGCCATTACCTTGCCCTTGGTTGAATCCCCTTCCAATGGAGGGGGATTCTCAGGTGTAGGGAACTGTAATTTATATCTCTAGTTTATGCCCCCCTGGGCCAGCTTAGCTGAGTTCCCCAATACCGCTAGCGCAAAAAACATCTTGCACTGGGAAGAATTAGAGAAGACAATCAATCCTTTAAAAGTCTGAATTAGAAGCTCCAGGTTCTGGCTAGCTTGGTGGATATGGAGCTTTTCACCTCTAAGTCCCTGGTTCAGTTCCAGCCCAGATTGGTAGGGCTTGATATTCAGAGGTAGGTAGCGCACCTGTAATTCCTGCTGAAGTCCATGGGAGCTGGAGGTGCTAGGCATGTCTGGAAGATCAGGCTGGTTGTGTTTTGGTAAGTTACCCCCAGCTGATGGCTGTCTACTGGTCTATGTAAGATGAGTGGATGGGTGTCAGTCCAATTTCTAATGGACAAGTGTCCACCCTGCCAAAAGCATCTTCACAAGGGCCAATGGGAGCAGAGGATGCAGCCGTGGAGACTGCACTCTATGAGGGTCCTTCTGCGTTGGGTATGGCTGTGGGGGAACATGGAGATGGCTGTAGTGCTGTTTGTGCTGTGTCTAGTCTGTAAATAAATGGAAGCTTGGATTCTTCTTGGCTGGTTCCTTTTACCAGCACTAAATTCACTTAAATCCCCCCACCCCCCACTTTTATTGCTTCTTTTGATGGGGCTTTTTAAATCTTTGAGTTGTATGTTATCTTAGATGGACACAGTGCTTACTTTGTAATGAAAGAGGTGCCGGAGCTCAAGCAATTACGTGCTGGGGCTCAAGCACATTTTTTTATATTCATAACTAATGCAGCAAACCCAGACGTGCTGGGGCTGAGCCCTGGCACAAATTAAGCACTGGATGGATGGATATTTTACTGATGGGCTAAGCTGAGCAGGGCCTGAACCTTTTGGGCCAGACCCAAACACTCCAGAACTCTGAGGGTGAGGGCGGGTGTTCATAACTGAAATCTGGAGCCATATTTCCCACTCGGCTCCTATCTTTGTAAAGGGCTGGAGCAACACCCTGGAGCCAAACATCTTCAAATGTTCCAAAATCTAGACCCAAATTGTGCAGCTCAGTCCAAAATCTCTAGCTTTGAGAAACAAGTGCCGGGTTACCAAGTTGTGGTGACTCAACTGAATCAGTATGAGAAGAAAGGGGAGATGGTACAATGTGAAATCAAAGAAAAGGACTTAAGACCTTGAAAATTATAATAAAATAGGGAGCGGTGGAAAGAATAACAAAACAAACTATGGCTGGGATTTTCACAGAAACCTAAGGGAATTAGGTTCCTAACTCCCTTTGAATTTCAATTGGATTTGAAACTGACTCTCATGCTTCTCTTAAAACCCCAGCCTATATGCTTAAAACATCTCATACCTTCAGTACTGAAGCTCCGCACAATATTGGATGCAGGGATGGAAGACTTGTCCTTGGCATATCTGTTGTACAGGTCAATCATGAATTGTGGTGTCTCCTCTCTAGACCTCTCTTGCGAAGGGACACCCGATAAGTTCAAACTCCTCAGGAAATCGGCTTTCATGTTTTCCAGGAAGGTTTTAAAGTTGAAATGGGTCTCGCCTTCCACCTCTCCGGGATCACCAAAGGATTTATCAGAGTTCTCCATAGCTGATAATTTGCCCCAAGCTTCCAAGGGCTTGCCTCTTGCCAAACAAGTGATGATGTTGAAAACAGACAATGCAGCCATCACCCCAAAATAGTGCATTTTTCATCTGTTCACTTTCCAATGGAGAAGGGAAAAAAGAGAGGGATATTCCAGTTGATTAGAGCTCTCCTTTCATTTAGAGGCAGAAGAAAGGGAAACAGAAGGCGAACAACTTGAGCTCTGTTGCAGTCTGTTGCAAACCCCAGCCTCTTGTCAGTTGTCAAGCCTTATCTTAGCCATTGATGCCATGCTTCAGTTCTGTTATCTAGCAAAGCTCTTAAGTTAATGAAGATTCTATAAACATCTGAAAAAACAGGCTGGACACTGTATACTATAAAGAATTCACATTTCACCTCAGTGTCATTGCTTAATTATGTTCTTTGCCAATACTGAGAGGGCTTCAGAGGAACTTTTTTGGGGGGGGGGAGGGTGACGGGGGAAGGAAAAAGACTCTGGAAAAAGAAAAAAATAGGGAGTAAGAACAAACAGCTCTATTAGCAGGGAGCAAATATCACCCCTCAAATCTATACCATGGTCCCTTAATGCATGTCCTCCAAAAATCAGTCATCTGGTGGAACCTTGTTCTGCAAGCTGTGATCTCATGACAATGCAAACAGCCTTAAAATTCCCTTCCATTTATCAGCCAAGAGCTATTATTTGTACACAGTGAAATATCTGTTTTGTGTCAAGTTTGCCTCAAATTGTTTGCCGACTTGTCCATTTTTAGTTTACATCCTTTGGTGGAGGGGGTAAAAAAATTCTGTCTTTAGCTTATGTTATGTAATGTATTTTCCTAGATTCTTGTACATGAGGTCGTTGGTTAAACTAGTTCACTCCTATGTCACTGCAACAATAACTGGTTGTTCTTGGAGATAAAGCCAGGCCTACTAAGCCTGAATGAAACATAAAGTCCCTATGAAGACACTGAAGACTAGCCAAGGATATCTTTGTGTGCCATGTGAATATAGGCCAAGGCAAAAAATAAGAATTATGACATATTTTTGTGTGCCTTAAGGAGGAAAAACTCCAGTTAAAATATTTAAAATATTACCTGATATTTAATCTAATTTAATTTAATCATTCTAATGCTCTAATCTAAGTGTACATAATCATTTTACCTAATCTATCTGTGTATTATTTTTAGAGAACCAATTAACCCCTGGTGCCAATTAACCATTTACCCATGTACCTGTGTGATAAGCCCAGTGGGTTGCGTTTGACTACAGCATATCTT
>NW_020664753.1:2370410-2377361 GCF_002925995.2 Terrapene triunguis | reverse complement strand
ACCTGTGTGATAAGCCCAGTGGGTTGCGTTTGACTACAGCATATCTTCCAGAAAGGCATCCAGTCTTGATCAGAAGACACTAAGAGATGGAGAATCTATTCTCCCCTTGGCAGTTCATTCCAGTGGTTGATCACCCTCTCTGTTAAAAATTTGTGCTTAATTTTCTCATTTGAATTTGTCTGGCTTCAGCTTCCAGCCATTGGTTCTTGTTATGTCTTTCTCTGATAGATTAAAGGTCCCCTTAGAACCTGGTATCTTCTCCCTGTGAAGGTACTTAGACACTGTAATCAAGTCAGCTCTTAATCTTGTTGATAAACTCAACAGGTTGAGCTCTTTAAGTCTGTCACCCCAAGGCATTTTCTCCAGCCCTCAAATAACTTTTGTGGTTCCTTGCTGCACCCACTCCAATTTTTCAACATCTGTTTTAAAATATGGACACCAGAACTGGATGCAGTATTCCAGTATTAGTCTCACCAATGCTGTATATATAGAGAAAATCACCTCCCTACTCACTATTCCCCTGTTTATGCATTTAACTATACATTAGCCTTTCTTGTCACAGCATCGCACTGGGAGCTCATGTTCAGTTCTTTGTCCTCTCTGACTGCTAAATCCTTCTCAGACTCACCACTTTCAGGACACAGTCCACCATTCTGTGTGTATGGACTGCATGGCTTGTTCCTAGACGTGGAACTTTGCTTTTGGCTGTACTAAAATGCATTTTGTTTGAAAGAGCCCACTTTACCAAGCAATCCATATTGCTCTGTATGGCTGCCCTTTCCTCATCATTAACCACTCCACCAATCTTTGTCATCCACAAATTTATTGTCAGTGATTTTTTTTTGTATGTTTACTCAGATATCATTGAAAATGTTGAATACCGTCAGGCCTAGTAACAATCTCTGTAAAACAGCCCTGTTCAATGCTGATTCCCCATTGATAACTGCTACTTGAGATCTGTCAGTTAGCCAGAGTTTAATCCATTTAACACATTCTCTATTGATTTTTGTATATTGCGAATTTTGTAAAATCAGAATGTTGTGTGGTACTTGGTCAAATACCTTAGATAAGGCAAAGTATATCACATCTATGCAATTACCTTTATCGACCAAAGTTCTAATCTGAATATAATCAGGTTTGTTTGACCAGACCTATTTTCCATAGAGCCACATAAACTGGCATAACTTTATTCTCATCTTTTTGTTCTTTAGGAATTGAACCACGGATCACTTTGCCATTATCTTGTCCAGGACTGGTTTCCTGTTAACCAGCTGATAGTTATCCAGCTCTCCTCCAGTCTTCTGGAATTGCTCAGGTATTCTACAATTTATTAAACATTAACATCAGTGGGTCTCCTCAGCCAACTCTTTTCATACACTCGGTGCAAGTTTGCAGGGCCTGCTGATATAAAAAATGTTTACCCCTCGGAGATATTTTCTAATATCCTCCACAGTAACTAACAGACTGGAAAGTATTTTCTCAGTTAATTTGGTCATCAGTGAAATGGCTTATGGGATGCTCTTAGCAAGAGAAGAGAACCTGAATGGAAGTGGGTTGAGCAAATCCACTTCAAAAGAAGACTGGACACAGGAAACAGGAGCAAGGCTGTCATTCCCCTAACTGCAGCTGGTGACATCTGCACCATTAAGAATTATTTTAAATGGACCAGAGATGACATCTTAAGTTAAGAGCAAGTGCAGTTGCTAAAATGGTCATATTACAGCAAAGTCAACTGCCTAAAAGATCGAACCAACTCTCATTGGTTCAGACCCAACTCCTACTAAACCAAAGTGCTTAACAGCAAATATTTTTATATTATGGTAACATCCAAAGGCCCCAGTAAGGATTTCAAACACAGCTGCTTTTAGCTCCTAAATCCATATTTAGGCATTTAATAAATTCCTGATGTTCTGAGCAATTGCAAGTCCCACTGCAGTCAACAGGAGCTTCAGTTCCTGAGCACCTTTGAAAGTAAGGCCACTACAAGCCTAAATACAGATTTAGGGGCCTAAGTTTTGACACCAATTATTGAAATTTTTGGCCACCATCATTGAGTCACAGGACAGGTGCTGCTTGGAGATCGATGTGCACACATTGTTACTCATTTTGAAGGATAGATTTTGACCCAAACTTGCATGTAGAAGGGGGGAATCCTGTATTGGGTTTAAATAGCAAACAAGTAGAATCTGAAGCCAATGACGGGAAGTATGCAATGCTTGATGGCTTCTGTCCACAGAAATTCATTCAAACCTGGAATTGGCATCACCCTACTGCCAGGTAGGAATGGAGCAGAGTACACCGGAATTATCAGAGTGTTTGCCTGAAGCAATGTTTTTTCAGGTGCTCCAATTCCAGATTCCCCTCCACAGTACTATTGCTCAAAGGTCATCAGCTTAGGGTCTAGATGTTCAAGTGACTAGTGATTTTTGGATGCCAAATTTGACATGCCTTAAAGGGGCTTGACTTTGAGTTGGTAAATGCTCAGCACTGTCTGAAAATCAGGCCTCTTCACAGATGTCTCAAGTTGGGCAACCAAACATTAAGGGTCTGGAAATCAGTACTCAATTTTGAAAATCTGGGGTTAGGCCTTAAAAACATAAAAGATTTGCCAGTTCAGCTCTATTGGCAAAGCCTCCTAGTGGAGATGCAGCTTGTAGCAGGCAAGAGTTCTTTTGCCAGGATGGCTTATACCAGTTGTGATAAATGAAGCGGGGGGAGCTCCCTTTTATGGATACCCAGCCAGCCAGTTAGCGATAAAGTCCCTCTTGGTAGCTGCTTGCTTTACCTGTAAAGGGTTAAAAAGTCCCCAGGTAAAGAAAAGGGAGTGGGCACCTGACCAAAAGAGCCAATGGGAAAGCTAGAACTTTTTAAAATGGGAAAAAAGCTTTCCCTTTGTCTCTCTGTTGTTCTCTGGGCTGCAGGGACACGGAACAGCAATGCTATAAGCAGAAATGCTGTGTAAGGTTTGAGCCAGGTATGAAAAAGTATTTTCCATACCTAGAAGAAATAATTTGGATAGGGAATGTTTAGTTAGATGCTATCAGGTTTATTTTTTATTTTGGCTTGTGGATTTCCTCTGTGCTAACCCTGGATGCTTTTGTTTGCTTGTAACCTTTAAGCTGAACCCCCAAGAAAGCTATTTTGTGTGCTTAATTTTTGTAATTGTTTCTTTTAAGATCTAGCAAAAAGCCTAAGTTCCAGATGCATTTTTTCCTTTTTTATTTTTAATAAAATTTACCTTTTTTAAGAACAGGATTGGATTTTTGGTGTCCTAAGAGGTTTGTGCATGTTGTTTGATTAGCTGATAGCCACAGCTAATTCCCTTTGTTTCTTTCTCAGCTCTTGTGTGTGTGTGTGTGTGTGTGTGTGTGTGTGAAAGGGCTTGAGGTTACCCCACAGGGAGGAATTCTCAAGTGCTCCTTCCTGGGTTCAAAGGGGGTTTTTTGCATTTGGGTGGTGACAGCGTTTACCAAGCCAAGGTCAGAGAGCAGCTGTAACCTTGGGAGTGTGATACAAGCCTGGAGTGGCCAGTATTAATTTTTAAAATCCTTGCAGGCCCCACACTTCCTGCACTCGAGGTGCCAGAGTGGGGATTTCAGCCTTGACACCAGTTCTCTGAGCAAGGTATCCAACTGTGCCTAGACTAGGGCTTTTGCTGGCATAGCTATGCTGGACAGGGGTTGTGATTTCTTTTGTTCACGCTTCTGACATAGCTCTGCAGGCATAACTTGTAAGTGTAGACCAGGTCTTATGCTTTTTAAGTGCACCCATTGTGTATAGGGGAGGATTTTTTTACCTGCAGACCACAGGCCTTATGTGGATCAGTGAGCTGTGTCTCACAGCTGCCTGCATCATCGTGATTTGGCAAGCAAGTCTGTGCCTCAGAATGTACAGTGTCGGATGTACCCCCATTGACTTCAGTGGAGTTATTCCTGATTTATAGCAAGATAAGTGGGAGGAGAATCAGGCCCTGTATTTTTAAGTGAGACTCTTATCAGCACCCTGGCCTAAGATGTAGATACTCACATCAAACAAAAGTCTTTGGATCTTACCCTTCTATCTAAGGTACTTACATTCTCCAACACCTGCAGTGTTTTCCACACAGGGACATTCAGCAGAGAGCGGTGAATTACACTAGGTGTAATATTCACCCCCACAGGGGGGAGGGGCAGTACAAGTCTGGAATTAAATGGTGCATGAGCTTTGGACAGAGGAGCTGGTCTAGGGAGATTGTGCAAGGTGATCTCACCACTATGGGGCCATATCCTGCTCTCACTTACCCCCATGGACTTCAGTGGGTGGAGTTAACAACAACAACAACAAAACCTACAATCCTGGTCCTATAGTCTCACTATACAGGAAGTCAGTTGAAGTGGGAAAGAAGATGGGGACAGTCTCCTGGAATGCAGTGATGCTAAAAAAGAGGCTTAGAGAGCCAACTGAATTTGCGTTTCAGTGAAATGCTGTAACTAAGCCCTGGTCTACACTACAAGTTTAGGTTGAATTTAGCAGCGTTAGATCGATTTAACCCTGCATCCGTCCACACGACGAAGCCATTTTTGTCGACTTAAAGGGCTCTTAAAATCTATTTCTGTACTCCTCCCCGATGAGGGGATTAGTGCTGAAATCGACCCTGCTGGGTCGAATTTGGGGTAGTGTGGACGCAATTCAACGGTATTGGCCTCCAGGAGCTATCCCAGAGTGCTCCATTGTGACCGCTCTGGACAACACTCTCAGTTCAGATGCTCTGGCCAGGTAGACAGGAAAAGCCCCACAAACTTTTGAATTTCATTTCCTGTTGGCCAGCGTAGCGAGCTGATCAGAACAGGTGGACCATGCAGAGCTCATCAGCACAGGTGACCATGGAGTCTCAGAATTGCAAAAGAGTTCCAGCATGGACTGAACGGGAGGTACTGCATCTGATCGCTATTTGGGGAGATGAATCCGTGCTATCCAAACTCCGTTCCAAAATACGAAATGCTGGAATATTTGAAAAAATCTCCAAGGGCAGAGGTTATAACAGGGACCCGCAGCAGTGCCACGTGAAGCCTACCAAAGAACCAGAGAGGCAAACGGCCGCTCTGGGTCAGAGCCCCAGACATGCCACTTCTATGATGAGCTGCATGCCATTCTAGGGGGTGCCCCTACAACTACCCCACCTCTGTGCTTCCCACCTCCCCCACCCCTCCTGGACTACCTTGGCAGTTATCCCCCCATTTGTGTGACAAATTAATAAAGAATGCATGAATTTGAAACAGCAATGACTTTATTGCCTCTGCAAGCGGAGATCAAAGGGGAGGAGGGGAGGGAGGTTGGCTTACAGGGAAATAGAGTGAACCAAGGGGGTGGGTTTTCATCAAGGAGAAACAAACAGAACTTTCACACCGTAGCCTGGCCAGTCATGAAACTGGTTTTCAAAGCTTCTCTGATGCACAGCGCTTCCTGGTGTGCTCTTCTAAACGCCCTGGTGTCTGGCTGGGCATAATCAGTGGCCAGGCGATTTGTCTCAACCTCCCACCCCGCCATAAACATCTCCCCCTTACTCTCACAGATATTGTGGAGCATACAGCAAGCAGTAATAACGATGGGAATATTGGTTTCGCTGAGGTCTAACCGAGTCAGTAAACTGCACCAACAAGCTTTTAAACGTCCAAAGGCACATTCTACCACCATTATGCACTTGCTCAGCCTATAGTTGAACTGCTCCTTACTACTGTCCAGGCTTCATGAGCCATGGGAGCCAGGGGTAAGCTGGGGTAGGTGCGACCGTGTGGTACTGCCGACTGGGAAAGCAGCCTGAGGCAGAAGCCTCCAGCTGGCATGATATTCCAGGCAGGACTGTATCTTCATTAGACGAAACTTAAAGAAGAGAATGACCTGGAGTCATTCTCATTTTTGTCCAGGCGCCCCCGACTGACCTCACCGAGGCCGGCCAGGAGCACCTATGTCTGCCCAGGTGCCCCCGACCAACCTAACCGAGGTTGGCCAGGAGCACCCACTAGCAGTCGTATTGCACCGTCTGCCATCCACAAGGCAAGGCAAGGCAGGGCAAGGGGATGCTGCTGTATAGCACTGCAGTACCGCATCTGCCAGCAGCACCCAGGAGACATACAATGACAGTGAGCTGAGCGGGCTCCATGCTTGTCGTGGTATGTCGTCTGCACGGGTAACCCAGGAAAAAAGGCGAGAAACGATTTTTTGCAGTTGCTTTCACAGAGGGAGGGAGGAAGGGGGGGGCCTGACGACATGTACCCAGAACCACCCGCAACAATGTTTTTGCCCCATCAGGCATTGGGAGCTCAACCCAGAATTCCAATGGGGGGGGGCGGAGACTACGGGAACTGTGGGATAGCTATCACAGTGCAACACTCGGAAAGTCGACACTAGCCTCGGAACTGTGGACGCACACCGCCGACTTTATGCGCTTAGTGGGGACACACAATCGACTGTATCAAATCAATTTCTAAAAAACGGACTTCTATTAAATCGACCTAATTTCGTAATGTAGACATACCCTAAGAGAGTGAGTGTAGTCCTTGGATGTAGGAGCTGGGGAATATCAAGTAGGGGTAGGGAGGAGGTATTACTTCTGTACAAGGCATTAGTGAGACCGCTACTGGATACAGTGTCCTGTTCTGGTGTTCATTCGCCAAAGAATGATATTAAACTTGGGAGTTCAGAAAAGAGCCATGAAAGAGATTTTTCCAGACCTCAAAACTACTTAGTGAGAAACTAAAGAAACTTTATTTAGTTTAGCCAAGAGAATGGTAAGAGGTGACCTGATCATGGTATACACGTACAATAGAACCTCAGAGTTACGAACACCTCAGGAATGGAGGTTGTTCGTAACGCTGAACATTATGGTTGTTCTTTCAAAAATGTACAACTGAATATTGACTCAATACAGCTTTGAAGCTTTACTATGCAGAAGAAAAATGCTGCTTTCCCTTT
>NW_020664753.1:2365633-2370010 GCF_002925995.2 Terrapene triunguis | reverse complement strand
GACAGGCCCCCCGGGATCCCACGCCTATCCAACCCCCGTTCCCCATCCCCTGACCCCTATCCACACCCCCACCCCCTGACAGGCCCCCCCGGGACTCCCACGCTTATCCAACCCCCACCCTGTTCCCCATCCCCTGACCGCCCCCCCCAAACCTCCGCCCCTTATCCGACCCCTCGCCCCAGCCCCCTTACCATGCCGCTCAGAGCAGCATGTCTGGCAGCCACGCCACCTGGCCAGAGCCAGACACGCTACCGCGCTGCTCTGCAGGAGCGCGCAGCCCTGCTGCCCAGAGTGCTGCCCACATGGCGGTGTGGCTGTGGGGGAGGGGGGACCGCAGGGAAGGGGCCAGGGGCAGCCTCTCCGGCCGGGAGCTCAGGGGCTGGGCAGGACGGTCTCGCGGGCCAGATATGGCCCGCAGGCCGTAGTTTGCCCACCTCTGGCAAAGACCAAATGAAATTGTATGTGGGGCTAGTACATTGGATGTTGTGGCTAGTTCCTTGTGTAAGGGGACTGTTGCCCCCTTACTAACATTCAGTGGGGGTGTTTTGGTTGGCTAGCTCCCAGCACTAAAAGGGGAAGGGTCGATGGGAAATCAGGAGCCTGAGACTGACAGTCCCCAGGAACAATGGGGAGACGCCAATGCTCCTGATCAGCCTGATTGACAGGGCGGGCAGGCTAATCAGGGAGTCAGGAGGCCAGGGGGGTTCCGTCCTCCGTGTGAACTGGAATTGCCTGGGTCAGACAGAGTGGGGCCGAGCTAAGGAGAGAGCAGGGGTCCAAGCTAAGCTGCTGGAAGCAGAGCTGCAGCCCCAAAGCCAGAGCACAGCCCAGAGAGAGCAGACCTGCCCTGGGAGCAGAGCTGCAGCAACCAGAGCCAGAGGGGCCAGAGAAGCAGCCCAGGGAGCTGGAGGCAGAGCAGCAGCAGCAGCCATGCTGAGGCAGAGTGGAGCTGGAGCTGGAGCTGGAGCTGGGGCTGGGGCTGGAGCAGTCCGGAGCTTGGTGCGGTGAGCAGCTGGGAAGAGTGAGGGGGATCCTGGGCAGTGGGCCCAGCACAGGGAGACGCCTCAGCCAAGAGGCCTTGCAGGCCAGACTTGAGGGGGATCGTAACCCTGACAGGGTGGGGGCGATGCTGAGAAGAAGGGTCCTGCCACCTAGAGCCTGAGAGCGTGTGGCCACCACCAGAGCAAGTGTCCAACCCGCAGCGTCTCTGCAGCACAGCCAGGGCCTGAGAAGGAGGCCTGGGACCTACAAGGAACAGACTGTGAACTGCCCTGACATTCCAGAGACACTGTTTGTGATGTTCCCTGCCACAGAGCAGGGTGATGTGTTTTCCTTTAACCTTTCCCATTTTTCCTTATTCTTTTTTTTTTTAATTAATTGTTAATTAAACAACTCGTATTTGCTTTAAATTGTATGGAATGATCAGTGGGTCAGGGAGGTGCTCAGTGCAGAGAGAGTACCCCGGAGTGGGGACACCCTAGCCCCTGTCTTGGGTGACCACAGCAGGGTTGGGGGTCGAGCCCCCCAGAATCCTGGGCCCAGCCTTGTCAGGGTTTACAAGGACTCTGCCAGACATGAGAGTGGAAGGGGAGTCCTCAAGGGCAGGGAGGCCTCTGGGTAAAGGAAGTGGGAGCGAGGACTCAGATCCTTTCGCTAGCCCACTTCACCGGGGTAGTGCAGAAGCCAGGAAAGCTCCCCACAATAGCAGGACCATTCCCCCGCTTACACTTGGAAAACTGGAGATGGGACCGAAATTTCTATCTAGAGCCCTAGTTGAGCAGCCACCAATGGAAGAATAAAAGGCTTTAGAGAAAGATGTCAAAGTCTACATTGATCTAGTTCTGGCAGCAATTTCAGCATCTGCTAGCTGACTTCAGCAAATTAGAGATGAACAACTAAGGAAGAGACTTGCCAGAAACTGACTCAATTCTGCCAAAGAGGGTGGGATGGAAGGAGGCAACTCCCAACAGACCTATTACCGTATTGGCAGGAACAAAACAACCTTCACATGGCTGATTGCCTGCTTCTGAAAGGACAGCACATTCTTATCCCTATGGTACTTCAGAAAGAGGTGGTCTTCAAAATCCATAAGGGACACCAAGGTATAAACATATGTGGGCCATGAGCACAACAATTCATATGGAGGCCTGGTCTGAGTAGGCAAATTCAGACCTTAGTAGAGGGCTGCAAGTTATGAAACAAGAAAAACAAAACAAAATAAAACAATCGCTAGAACCATTCCTCTCTACAAAGCTACCTGACCAGCCTTGGCAGCAGGTAGTCACAGATTCATTTTTCTGGAAAGGACACACATACATTATTATAATTTATTACTTCTCCAGATATATTGACTTGGCTGTCGTTTCACAGACTCCATCAGCACAGGTCATCCGGAAATGAAAGTCAATATTAGCTAGCATGGAGTTCCTGAAGGCCTCATAATAGATAATGGACCTCAATTTACCTCTGAAACATTCCTAGCATGTTCACAGGACTTTGAACAACATACTAGTAGTCCACAATAACCCAAAGCAACAGGGAGGAGGAGAGAGCAGTGCAGAGTTTCAAAAGACTTCTGCAAAATCAGTGGACCCATATAAAGCACTCTTGGCATTTTGGTCAACCACCACTTATATCCGGACTATCTCCAGCAGAAGTTCTGCTGGGAAGATGACTGAGGATGCCTCTACCTGTGGCACTGATCAAGCTTAAACCTAAGTGGCCTGACCTGAAGGAAATTTGAAAATGGGACGCTGAAATAAAAATTCAGCAGCAACAAAACGTCAGTGTTCAACACATAACAAAAGCACTATCTGAATGGAGACCAGGGAACAAAGTGTGCATCAAAAGCATCCAGACATGTGAAACTTGGCAGAAACTCCTGGATCCTACCTAGAGGAGACTCCAAAAGGACTTCTCCAGAGGTATCGGATTCATCTTCAATATTTCCCAACACAACAAAGAGAGAATCTAGGACCTGCAGGACTCTGATGGAAGTGAGAGCCCTACACAGGGAAACACACACACACACACACACACACAGTTCTCAAGTTGCTGCTTAAAGCACAGCTCTTTGTGTTCATACTCTCGCACTACAACACTGATTTTTCCACAATGACTCAATGCTAGATAGATGCTCATAGGCACAGAGCCAGATCCACAGCTGGTGTAAGTCAGCATAGTTCCACTGAAGTCAATGCTGATGATTTACATCACCAGAAGATCTAGGTAGTTGATATTGACAAGGGTACGATCCTGGAGATGTTGTTAGCAATATGTCCTCCCTGACATTAACCATGCCTCTCTGACGGGAACTGGATGGCTCAGGAGTTGGTAAGTGACTACAGAGCTGCTCCCCATTAGTAAGTGTAGTAGAATCCAGTAGTGACTAAAAGTCATGAGGCTCATTTGTGAAATTCTCACTGATGATGGTGAACACTTATGTGAGTAGTCCTACTGAGAGGTTGCTTGCCAGAATGAGGAAGGGTTCCAGTTGTGTGGGATAAGTCTCATGACTGGAATGCTGGTATAGATGGCTACAGCTGGTGCAGGTGGGATAAAAAAGGAGATGTTTGTTGCATTATACTTCAAGAATATATTCACTTGTGCTGAGGTCCAGAAGGAGGTGAGAGGAAAATCAGTTGATAGTCTCTGGGTAAAGATAAAAGGGGGGGAAATAGAGGTGATATCATGATAGGGGTCTACGATAGCCCACCAAATCAGGAAGATGAGGTGGATGAGGCCTTTTTAGAACAAATAACAGAAATACTCAAAACACAAGACCTGATAGTAACGGGGGACTTTAACTACCCAGACATCTGTTGGAAAATTATTATGGCAAAACACAAAATTTCTAGTAAGTTCTTGGAATGCATTGGGGACAACTTCCTGCCTGCCCTCGCTCCGCACCGCTCCCGGAAGCGGACGGCATGTCCCTGTGGCCCCTGGGGAGGGGGTCTCCACGTGCTGCCCCCGCCTCGAGCGCCGACTCCGCAGCTCCCATTGGCTGGGAACTGCGGCCAATGGGCGCTGCGGGGGTGGTGCCTGTGGGCAGCAGAGCACGGAGACCCCCTGGTCTCCCCACCTAGGACCCGTTGCCAGAGGTGTGTGCCGGTCACTTTTGGTAACCGCCTGAGATAAGCACTGACCCCCTGGCCACCTCCTGCACACCAACCCCCTGCCCCAGTCTAAAACCCGCACCCTCTCCCACACCCAAACTCCCTCCCAGAGCTCGCACCCCCTCCCACACCCAAACTCCCTCCCAGAGCCCGCACCCCACACCCCCTCTTGCACCCAAACTCCCTCCTAGGGCCCGCACCCCCTCCCACACCCAAACTCCCTCCCAGAGCCTGCACCCCGTACCCCCTCCTGCACCCA
>NW_020664753.1:2342639-2365623 GCF_002925995.2 Terrapene triunguis | reverse complement strand
AGCCTGCACCCCGTACCCCCTCCTGCACCCAAACTCCCTCCCAGAGCCTGCAGCCTGCACCCCCTCCTGCACCCAAACTCCCTCCCAGAGTCCGACCCTGCACCCCCTCCCACATCCAAACTACCTCCCAGAGCCTGCACCAGCACCCCCTCCCGCACCCCAACTCCCTGCCCCAGCCTGGTGAAAGTGAGTGAGGGTGGGGGAGAATGAGTGATGGAGGGAGGGGGGATGGAATGAGCAAGGGGCGGGGCCTCAGAGAAGGGGCGGGACAGGGGTATGGTCTCAGGGAAGGGATGGGGCAAGGGACAGGGCAAAGGTCTTTGGGTTTGCGCAATTAGACAGTTGGCAACCCTACCAGGTGAACATGTGAAAGCCCTGGCCATGCCAGAAGAGCATGCCCATCACTGGGTACCAGCAGCACAGCTGGCAGCTCGCTAGGCACCAGCCAGCGCAGGCGCAGCACCGCCCAAATGTCAGGCGGCCCATGTCCATGCGGGCGCAGCTTGTGCATGCGTGGGGGCCCATTGATTGTTCTGCCCAGGGGCCCGGAGTTGCTGTCAGCGGGCCTGTCTGAAGGTGAAAGGCATTTTGGGTGAAAGTGATCATGCATTACATCTATGACTTCTTCTAAGGAAAGGAAGGAGTGAGAGCAGCAAAATAAGGACAAGGGACTTCAAAAAAAGCAGACTTTAACAAATTCAGAGAACTGGTTGGTGAGGTCCCATGGGAAGAAAATCACGGGGAAAAAGAAGGAATGCTGGCAGTTTCTTAAGAAGACATTAAAGGCACAACTGCAAACTACCCTGATGTGAGGGAAAGATAGGAAGAATAATAAAAAGCAATTATGGCTCCATCAGAAGCTTTTTAATGACCTGAAAATCAAAAAGAAATCCTACAAGAAGTAGAAAGATGGACAAATTACCAAGGAGTGCAAAGGAATAGCACAAGAACATAGGGAAAAAATCAGAAAGGCTCAGGCAGAAAATGAGTTACACCTAGCAATGGACATAAAAGGCAGTAAGGAGAGTTCTTTAAACACATTGGGAGCAAGAGAAAGACAAAAAGTGTAGGTCCTCTGCTTCAGCGGCTCTCAACTTATCCAGACTACTGTACCCCTTTCAGGAGTCTTTGTCTTGCTTACCCCCCAAGTTCCACCTCATTTAAAAACTACTTGCTTACAAAATCAGACATAAAAATACAAGAGTATCACAGAACACTGTTATTGAAAAAGTGCTGACTTTCTCATTTTTACCATATAAATATAAAATCAATCAATTGGAATATAAATATTGTACCTATATTTTAGTGTATAATATTTAGAGCAGTATAAACAAGTCGTATGAAATTTTAGATTATACTGACTTTGCTAGTGCTTTTCATTTCACCTGTTGTAAAACTAGGCAAATATCTAGATGAGTTGATGTACCCCCTGGAAGACCTCTGTATCCCCCAGGGATACACATTCCCCTGGTTAAGTACCACTGCTCTCCTTAGTAGGGAAGGAGTGCTCATAACTGATAACATCAAGAAGGCTGAGGTGTTTAATGCCTATTTTTCTTCAATCTTCACTAAAATGGTCAATTGCGACCAGATACTCAACACAATTAATATTTACCACAAGGGTAAAGGAACACAAGCCAAAACAGGAAAAGAAAAGGTTAAAGACTATTTAGATAAGTTCAATGTATTCAAATTGGAAGGGCCAGATGAAATTCATCCTAGGGTACTTAAGGAACTAGCTAAAGAAATCTCAGAACTGTTAGCAATTACCTCCGAGAACTCATGAAGGATGGGGGAGGTCCCAGAGGACAGGAGACGGGTAAACATAGTATCTATCTTTTAAAAGTGGAACAAAAAGAACCCTTGGAATTACTGATCAATCAGCCTAAATTTTTGATCCCGGAAAAGATACTGGAACAAATTATTAAGCAATCAAGTTGAAACACCTGGAGGATAATAGGGTTATGAGGAATAGCCTGCATGGATTTGTCAAGAACAAATCATGCCAAACCAACCTAATTTCCTTCTTTGACAGGATTACTGGCCTAGTGGATAGGATAGGTGGGAAGCAGTAGCTGTGATATATCTTTGTTTTAGTAAGGCTTTTGACACAGTCCCACATGACATTCTCATAAGCAAACTAGGGAAATGTAGTCTAGATGAATTTATTATAAAGTGAGTGCACAACTGGTTGAAAGACTATACTCAATATAAATTGTTTATTGTCACACTGGGTGGGTATATCTAGTGGGGTCCTTCAGGGTTCAGTCCTGGGTCAGGGTACTATTTAATATTTTCATTAATGACTTGGATAATGGAGTGGAGAGGATCTTATAAAATTTGCAGATGACACCAAGCTGGGAGTGGCTGCAAGCACTTTGGAGGACAGGATTAGAATTCAAAATGACCTTGATAAATTGGAGAATTAGTCTGAATTGGACACGATGAAATTCAATAAAGACAAATGCAAAGTACTTCACTTAGGAAGGAAAATCAAATGCACAACTAAAAAATGGGGAATAACTGGGTAGGTGGTAGTACTGTTGAAAAGGATCAGGGAGGTTATAGTGGATCATAAATTAAATATGAGTCAACAATGTGATGCCCTTGAGAAAAAGGCTAATATAATTCTGGGGTGTATTAAAAAGACTGTCATATGTAAGACATGGGAGCTAATTGTCTTGCTCTACTTGGCATCGTTGAGGCCTCAGCTGGAGTATTCTGTCCAGTTCTGGTGCACCATGTTAGAAAAGATGTGGAGAAAATGGAAAGAGTCCAGAGGACAGTGACAAAAATGATAAAAGCTTTAGGAAACCTGAGCTCTGAGGAAAGATTAAAAAAACTGGGCATGTTTAGTCTTGAGAAAAAAATGAGGGGGGACCTGATAGTCTTCAGATATCTTAAGGGTTGTTATAAAGAGGCTGGTGATCAGTCGTTCTCCAGGTCCACTGAAGTTAGGATGAGAAGTAATGGGCTTAATCTGCAGCAAGGGAGATTTAGGTTTGATATTAGGAAAAACCTTCTAACTCTAAGGATAGTCAAACCCTGCAATTAGCTTCCAAGGGAGGTTGTGGAATCCCCGTCACTGGAAATTTTTAAGAACAGGCTGGACAAACATCTCTCTGGGATGATCTAGGTTTACTTTGTTCTGCCTCCACACAGAGGGCTGGACTAGACGGCCTCTCAAGCTCCCTTCCAGATCAACATTTCTCTGATTCTATTGTTGGGGGGGATCTAAGTGAACTGGTTAGTGGGACTCAATTCCTAGCAGACAGGTGTCCACACTATCAAAACTGGCCACCATCAGAACTGGCACTTGTTTGGCAATCCCAGCAGCCAGGCTAGTGATTGACAGGCCATGGAAACGGGACTTATCCCTTACCTCACAGGTAGCCTCTCTGGGCCAGGGGAGAGGCACTTGGGCAAGGTGTGTCAGCGTGCAGTGCTGATACCTGTGTTTTGGACATAGATTGAGGACTTCACTCTCTAGTCAGTTTCTTATTAAGATCCCAGCAGAAAGGAAAACACTTCTCTCCTGATTTGTCAATGCTCAGCATCCCAGATGTATCGCATGGCTCCAGCACTGTATCCCGCAAAGAGAGCACTTTGTTCTTTAGTTACAGCTTATCAATCTCCCATTCCTGTGTTGGCTGGTCTAGGTCAAGTTTTCAGAGCAGCCTGAACCTGACCTCTAACTTTTATGACATCCAAAATCACATGCCCACATTCTTGACCACTTCGTTTTGAGTGACCACATTTTTACATGTCCCAACATTTGTATTTGCCCTTGCAAATAGTATTTCCTCCCCTCACGCACCTCCTAGAGATTAAGTAGTTTGCCTGCTTGGAAGTGGATAGCTGAAGACTGTATCCAAGAATTTAGTTTCCCTTCTCTGTGCTCAAATTGTGGGTGCTCAAACTTATCAACGACAGAAAATTTGGCTTTATATCTCAGTATTGTATTTATTTTCTCTGAAATACAAGTTGTGAGCAGCCAGCAAGCAGACTTTCCAGAACAGTGGGACATAACAAGAGACAGGCCCAAACCAAAACCACAGATCTGAACCCACACAGATTTTGGAGCTGCATCTATCAGAATTTCAACTCTGTGGCTCAGATGCATCTACACGCCTAATACTTCTGAAGGCCAAGTAGTGACAGCATGAAAACTGGATTTGTTTTGACACCTGAATACTTAAAGAGACCGATGTCTATAGTTCGCTGTTCCTTACCTTAGAAACAACTTAGCCTATTTATGATATATTTCAGATTTCAGATTTTTTTTGTATTCCGACTAAGAATTCTTCACTCACTTTTGGCCCTGTGCAGTGTGGAACAGCAGGTTTAACACAGAAAAACGGACATAATCAATTTGTTCACAAGAACCCAGATTTGTTGGAGCAAAGAGGCTTACGGCTGAAGCACAGGATTGGGAGTCTGATGTGGATTCTATGCCACAGACTTCACAAGTGGCCTTGGGTGACCTCTGTGCCTCAGTTTTCCCATCTGTAAAAAGGGATGACACCTATTTCAGTTTTTGGAGATTCTCTGACGTAAAGCATTATCCGTTATTTGTGTGGACGTTGGGCAATTCATAGGCTAAGGCCAGAAGGGTCCACTGTGATCATTTAGTCTGACCCACTGCATAACACCGGCCATCGGACTTCCCTCAATTCATTCCTATTCGAACTAGAGGAGATCTTTTCAGAAAAATATCTAATCTTGATTTTAAAATTGCCAGTGATGGAGAATTCACCACAACTCTTGGTAATTTTTCCCCCAATGGTTAATTACCCTCACAGTTAAAATATTGTGCCTTAGTTCTAGTATGAATTTGTCTAGCCTTTGGATCTTGTTTGTTTGCTGGATTGAAGAGCCCTTTATCATCAAATTTTTGTTCCTCATAAAGGTACTTATAGTCTGTGACTAAGTCACCCCTTAACCGTCTCTTTGTAAACTAAGTAGATTGATCTCCTTCAGTCTCTCACTGTAAGGCAGGTTTTCCAATCCTTTAATTATTCTTGTGGCTCTTCTCTGAACCCTCTCAGTGTATCAATATCCTTGTTGAACTGTTGACACCTGAACCGAACACAGTATTGCAGTAGTGGTCGCCAAATACAGAGGTATTACAACCTTGCTACTCAAAAGTCCTCGGTATATGCATTATGCTTAACTGCTCATCTGAGCAGTTTGCATGTACACATGCATTTTCTATGTAAGAACATAAGAATGGTCATACTGAGTCAGATCAATGGTCCATTTAACCCAGTATCCTGTCTTCCCAAGAGTGGCCAATGCCAGGTGCTTCAAGGGGAATGAACAGAAAAGATAATCATTAAGTGATCTAACCCATGTTGACCAATCCCAGCTTCTGGCAAACACTGGCTAAGGACACCATCCCTGCTCATCTTGTCTAATAGCCACTGATGGACCTATCCTCCATGAACTTATCTAGTTCCTTTTTGAACCCTGTTATAGTCTTGGCCTTCACAACATCCTCTGGCAAGGAGTTCCACAGGTTGACTGTGTGTTGTGTGAAGAAATACTTCCTTTTGTTTGTTTTAAACCTGCTGCCTATTCATTTCATTTGGTGACCTCTAGTTCTTGTGTTATGAGAAGGAGTAAATAACACTTTCTTATTTACTTTCTCCACACCAGTCATGATTTTATAGACCTCTATCATATCCCCCTTAGTCATCTCTTTTCCAAGCTGAAAAGTCCCAGTTTTTTTAATCTCTCCTCATATGGAAGCTGTTCCATACCCCTAATCATTTTTGTTTCCCTTTTCTGTACCTTTTCCAATTCTAATATATCTTTTTGAGATGGGGTGTCCAGATCTGCATGCAATATTCAATATGTTGGCGTACAGTGGATTTATATAGCGGCAATATGATATTTCCTGTCTTATTATCTATCCCTTTCCTAATGATTCTCAACATTCTGTTCACTTTTTTGACTGCCGCTGAGTGGATGTTTTCAAAGAACTATCCACAATGACTCCAAGATCTCTTTCTTGAGTGGTAACAGTTAATTTAGACCCCATCATTTTATAAGTATAGTTGGGACTATGTTTTCCAATGTGCATTACTTTGCATTTATCCACATTGTATTTCATCTGCCATTTTGTTGCCCAGTCACCCAGTTTTGTGAGATCCCTTTGTAACTCTTTGCAGTCTGTTTTGGACTTAACTATCTTGAGTAGTTTTGTATCATCTGCAAATTTTGCCACCTTGCTGTTTACCCCTTTTTCCAGATCACTTATGAATATATTGAATAGGACTGCTCCTAGTACAGAACCCTGGACACCACTATTTACCACTCTCCATTCTGAAAACTGGCCATTTATTCCTATCCTTTGTTTCCTATCTTTTAACCAATTACTGATCCAGGAGATGACCTTCCCTCTTATCCCACGACAGCTTACTTTGCTTAAGAGCCTTTGGTGAAGGACCTTCTCAAAGGCATTCTGAAAATCTAAGTACACTATATCCACTGGATCGCCCTTGTCCGCATGCTTGTTGACCCCCTCAAAGAATTCTATTGGATTGGGGAGGCATGATTTCCCTTTACAAAAACCATGTGGACTCTTCCCCCAACAAATGTACATTTGTCAGGTTTCTGAAGTTGTATAAGTTGTGCCCTGCTTTGAAAGTGTGTTGTTTAAAAATCCAGGTCTCTACAAAATTATCTCCATATCTTACAAAAACTCCATAGATTATCCTTTCTAGTATTTTCTGCTATTTCTTATGGTGCCCTGTTGAGGGCACAGATGATATATACACATTTGAATGTAGAAGGACATCTCCAGTCAGTGTAGAAAACTCATTTGTCTGGTAGTGCTGAATGAGGAGTTAGATATAAGATTGCTTTCACATATGCAGGTTCTAGCAGCGAAGAAAAGCAGGAAATCATAATAACCATAATGTACATCTGGGGTCAAATCTAGAAGGCAAAGCTCCCACAGGACTTCAGCTTGGAACTTTATTAATAAGTTTCATCTAGTTCTATAGAAGGGATTCAAAACACAGCAGTAACACTATTGTACGATGTATTGTTGGGCCCCATTAATGTAGAATCTTCCCTCCCATCCAAAAGCAAGCTGAAGATTTGGTGCATGTGATAATAGTTTAATCCATTGTGTATGCCTGTGTGCTGTGGTTTGAGGTCATAAAACTAGAAATATTGGGGTGAAGTGTAAGTTGAAGATCCATATTAAGAAAAATTTCTTAATGGCGATATCTGTTAGGCTTCAGAATAGGCTCCGAAATAATTTGGTGGAAACCCTATAGAGAACAGAGCACTGGACTGGAACTCAAAAGACCTGGGTTTGTTTCCTGGCTTCACCACTAGCCAGCTGGATGACCTTGGGCAAGTCACATCACCTCTCTGTGCCTTAGTTTCCCCAACTGTAAAATGGATATAGTGATACTGACCTCTTTTTAAAAGGGCTTTGAGATCTGTGGATGAAAAGCACCATTTAAGAGCTAGTTATTTGCATTAAACTAGATTGGACAGAGCCCTTGAACATTGTGAAGAAGGGAAAAATCCCACAGTAGCAGGAGCAGTTGGATGGACTAAGTAATCTTAAATCAACATATTGCAAATAAAGACAAGTGCATCAGCAGCAGAGACTCATACTACCTTGGGCATTGGAAACTCGCAAGCCCCAGCACAGTAATATGCATCGAATGACTTGGGAGATATGATCCATTCATTCCAGCCAATGTCGGCAAAGTCCACTTTCATGTATCTTCTAGAGCAAATCCTGGGCTCGTTCCATTGTTTTCGTCTGGCTTTCTTCATGGTTTTCTCATCAAAATTTAGCATCTGAGATTTTGAGAGCACCTCTGTGTTTTCTTGCCCTTTCCTCCTCCGGTCCTTGCGTGAGGTTTTGGGTTTTAGGGACTTGTAGGCACTTTCCCATATGTCATGTTTGTTGTATTTGTTGTTGTTATATTCCACCTCCGGCAGCTCGTTGTTCTGGATAGAGCTGGAAAGAAATATGTCCCTCCTGACCCGGGTGTCTGTGGAGGCATTGGGGGATAGGCTGGGATCCCCATCGCTTGAAGGGAACGGGTCATATCGCTGTAGAGTCACGGCCACACTGTTGGGTTCTGATATGGCCAGGTCATTAGCATAAACCAGTATGTACGGTAAGTGATTGGTTTGCTGTTTGGGGAAGCCCTGGTATTTCTCTCCAGAGTCAAGCTCCACACAGAGGATGAGCTCACCATCCCGTTTAGATTCCTTTATGATGTGGGAGATGTCCTTCATCTGCCAAGCCCTTCGCCTGTGGAGGAACACCGTGACATTGCCTTTCACCAGCCCATAGGCGGAGTTCTGGAGAATGCTTCGGAAAATAAGGCTGAGCCGTGGGATCTGGGGCAAGTGGAGGAGGCGGCAGGATGAGTTCTTGGAGCGTTTGCAGAACACTTCCCGGTGCCGGGGGCGCTTGTCCGAGTAAAAGTGGAATGTGGCAGTGAGGATCAACTCTGAGTCCTGCATGGACGTCAGATTGAAGCAGTACAGGGGCTTCTGGTCCAATAGCTCTGCAAGAAAGTGAAGAGAGACCAACAGATCAACACTCAGGGGACAATATATAATTAACCATGAATGCCAAGTGTCACTAAATAGTTGGGCTTACAGACCCAATGCTCTTCTCATGTACCCCACTATAGGCCAAGAGTGACTGGGCTCAATGGAGTTAGACCAGCTTAAAACCAAGCTCAGTGAGAGGAGACTCAAAGCACCTAGAGACCCCAACAAGGTCAGTGCCCCAGTATGCTAGGCTCTGTGTAAACACACAGGACTCCCTGCTCCCAAAGAGTTTATAGTCTAGGCAGCCAAAAGAAAGATGATCATCCCTGCTATACAGATGGGGAACAGAGGCATAGGGAAATTAAGTGACTTGCCCAAGGTCACACAGGGAGTGTGCGGCAAAGACGGGAACTGAATCCAGACCTTTTGTACTCTGGCCCACTGGCTTAACCAAAAGACCAGCCTTCCTCCCAGTTCCTTCTGCTCCTCCTCATTCCCATTCCTTCCCTACCTTGCTGTCTTTCCTACATCCCTCCCACAGGCCCTCTCTCCCATCCTGGGAGAAGGAACAGCCTCGACATCCAACAAGCCTAGAGCTCAGGAAGCCAGCACCCAAGGATTTGCTTTCAGCGAACACACACACATACAAGGGTCGTTCTGCTGCTGTGTCACCATCTTCCCATGGGCTGGGACAAAGCAGCCATGCCCCCCATGACAGTTACCCCTCCCCTTGTGCATTGTGCTGGAGCCAGGCAGGTTCCTCCCAGTCACCAGGGACTCTGATCCTGGCACTGAGAGCAGGGAGACGGTGTTTCCTGTGCTCATGATGCACCCTCTATGAGTGCCCAGCTAGTACGGAGAAGGAGGAACCAACCTGACTGATGGCTGCAAAGTGGCATAGTGCAGAGGTTCTCAAACTGGGGGACATGCGTCCCCAGCAGGTATGGAATGTATTCTGGAGGTGATGCAAAAAGAATTATGAAAAATATTTACTGTGCACATTCAGAGCTGGGCAGCTGGAGAGCAGCGGCTGCTGGCCGGGCACTCAGGTCTGAAGGCAATGCTGCCGTCAGCAGCAGCAGAGAAGTCAGGGTTCCAATGCCATACCAGAGCTGGGTGCCCAGCTAGCAGCCGACGCACTCTGCTTTCAAAGCTGGGCGAACAGAGAACGGTGGCTGCTGGCTGGCCAGCCAATGGGGGCATTCCCGGAGGGGGAAGAGCTAGGGAGCTCTGAGCCTGCCCCTCAGAGGGTCAGGCGGCGACCCAGAAGTATAAAAGCTCGCCCTCACAGCTTAGTCAGGCCCCAGCCGCTGGAGAGACCAGACGTCTCCAGCCTAGCTCGTGACTGGGAAGACCCCGCGGCCCAAGGCGGCCGCCAGGACTGGCCTGCGCCCGCTATCCGGAGGAGCCGCCGGGCCTGCCGATCAATCCCTGCCCTGATGAACCCATGGTCCTGGATCCCCCAGAGGCCAACACCAGGACCCAGGTAGGCCCCGAGGGGGAGTGTGGAAGTAGCCCGGGGGCAGCCGACCCCAGTCTGGCTGCAGCACTGCCAGAGCCCATGTCAGTGTGTTGCGGCCAGGATCCCCACTGACAGCAGCGGGTCTTCTGCCGCTGCTAGGACCCCGGGCTGGGACGCAGTGGAGTGGGAGGGCCTGTGTCCCCCCTGCTACCCAACCCGTGAGTGGCAGTCTCCCCCTCTCCCAGGCCTTTTGAGGCTTGGGGCCTACTAGTGTTGCTCAGCCCTGACTGAAGGCCTGAGCTCTTGACTCAGTGTTTGTTGCCCCGCCCTGACCTAGGGCCCGGGCTTAATACTTTGTACTCATTTGTTGCTCAGTCCTGACTGAGGGCCTGAGCTCCTGACGTAGCATTATTGCCCGCCCTGAGCAGGGCCGGGCTTACCGTGTTCTTCCGGTTATAGCAAGAGCTGCCGAGGGAGACCCCACGGCCAGACGAATTTCCCAAGCTCACCGGTGTGGCTCCCCACCGCCCCGGAGAGGGTCGAGCCCCAGCAAACTCTTGTACAGGGCACAAGCTACTACAGACACGAAGAAGAGGGGCATGATCAAATAAGTTTGAGAACCACTGGCATAGCAGACAGAGCAGTGGCCTGGGACTCAGGTGACCTGGGTTCTACTCCTAGCTCTGCCACTGCCCTGCTGGGTGACTATGCACAAGTCACTTTATTTCTCTGTGCCTCAGTTTAACCAGCTGTAAAATGAGGATAAGAATGCTGCTCTGCTTTGCAAAGTGCTTTGAGATCTATGGGTGAAGAGTGCTAGGTAGAGCTCAGTATTAATATAGTGGGGACAGGGCAGACTAACAGGATGGGGCACAAGGAAGGGGAAGTGCAAAGCAGAGACAGGATGGGGTGGTTGCTTCAGGATCTCCCATCCCTTCCTTTGACCTTCCTCATGCTCTTCTGCTTCCTCCCCAAGTCTGGCCTTGAGGCCCTCTGGTTTGTCCCCACTGCTTCTGCTAGGTGAGGCTCCAGTCTCCTCGGATACTCTTCCCTCTGCTCTGAGCACCCTGAGCAGGGAAGAAGGGACTATTTGTCTCAGGCGAGGAAAGTCCCGCGGAGCTGTGAGATTGAGGCAATAGAGAGGCTTCTATCTGGAGATGGGCCAGAATCAGCCCCTGTGAGATTTGGGGATCTTTAGATTGGGAGCCAGTTCCAAGCTTTGGGGCTTGCCCATGGCAACTAGCTGGGTAGTCCATGGGCCATGTGTACCTTAGAGGATCACCAGTTATGTGGCATTAAGGAGGAGCCACCAGAGAGTCGAGCCAACAGGGAGGGAGGTGGGGAAGTGGAGCTAGTAGGGATTTTTGCCCTATGTGAGTTCTAGCAGCTCTGCCTCCCCTTACCAGGCAACACATTTGCCTGTCTGCTTCCCCCTCACCCCAATGCCAGTTCACAACAGGAACCAAATAGAGCCCACCTCAGGAATGTGTGTACAGCTCCGTGGGGGCAGGGCTGTGGCAGCCACAACAGGTGGGGCAGCAGCATAAGGCTACCAGATTCATTGCGGGAGAGGCCTGCCTTCAGCTTCTTTGCAGAGGAGGGCCAAGGCAGCGAGAGGGAGTCAGAGGTGAGAGATGCAAGGGGGAAAGAGGCCAATGACAACAGATCGGAGGTGTGTAACCCTAGAACACTCAGTCCTAGGGGTATAAGGATGTGGAGGTTTAACTCTCCCCTCCCTCCCCCCATTTCCATGCTCCCACTTCTGCAGAGAAATTAATCTACTGATCCAGAGCATAAGACTGGGAATCAGGAGATATGGGTTCTACTCCGACACAGGGTTCAGGCGGGTTTGTTCTCAACATAACTAAGCCATGCTTCCCCAGCTACACTATTTATACACATGCTAGCTCTCACTGGGCTACCGCGAGTATGTGTATGTGGGCTGGGGAATCACACTCCTAACTTGCAGTGTAAACGTACCCTAAGTCACTTATATTCCTTGCCTCAGCTTCCCTATCTCTGTAATAGAGAGTAGTGCTTACCTACTTCCCAGGACTTAATACTTAGCTCTTTGTAGCTCTTTTTATTCACTGATCAGAAGGCACTTTACACAAGTGATTGGTAAAACTACTCCTGTTTGGCAGAGGGGAGAATAGAGGCAGAGAGAAGGGAAGTGAGTTGGTCACAGTCACACAGTAGCTCAAGAGCTGAGACTAGTAGCCAGGTTGTATTCACAGTCCAGGTCCATATCTGCTAGACTCTGCTGCAAATGTTTACAAAATGCTTTGCTAGTCGTTGGTGCATGCAGACGCAGAACTTCAGTGCAATATAGTTTCATATCCCTTCTCCCCATCACTCCCTTTCTCCACCCCACCCCCCCAACTACTAGGGATATGGACATGAAATCAGGGCTCTGCTAATTCTTCCCCACCAGAAACTAATTCATAATCACACCAATCAAGCACACAACTGATGCTGAAGAGATGTTGGACATCCTGCTGCAGTGGCCAAGTAGTAGCAAGAGACCCAGGTGAAATGGATTTGGGAGGTAAAGGCCCCTCAACAGCTTTAGCTAGTGTGAAATGAAGCTGCTAGACTTTTAAGCAGGCCATGCTGATCACAGTGCTGGCTGCCAGTTCATTTCCTATTGAAGTTACCTGAGACCCAGTTATTTTCTGAAGCTATCTTTCCCCTTCTGCCCCATCCTAGCAGTTATGATCCGTGGGGAACATCAGTTGCTGATTCCCAAGGGAACTCACCATCAGTGAGTAAGGTGCCATCAGTGTAGTGCTTATGTCTGCTTTACATGTGCAAGGTTCTGGATTGGAGTCCCAGGGGGACCAGCTGATCCAAAGAGCCACCAGTTGCAGTACAGAATGGAAGAGACACCTTCATCCAGACCTTCTTGTAAGAATGCAAATCAACTGGTAATTAATATGACTATTTCCAGGGAATAATCAGATAGGAGATTAAGGAAGATGCAGTGCAGAATATGGGAGGGTGTGGAATATTGCTGTCTGTTTTGGGAGGGCAATTGACAACAGAAAACACATCTGAGGTTCCCAGGGTACTTTAGATAGGACCTAAGACTAATATTCCTATAAGTCAGGTTAGCATGTTTCCCTATTTTACAAATACATTCTCTCATTTCTATTTCCCTATTTAAGACCAATGTTTTCAAACTTGGGTGTTTGATTTTCAGAGGTGCTGAGTACCCACAGCTCCTTTTGTCTTCACCTGGGGCAGTGGGAACTCATCATGTCTGTAAATGAGCTTACGTCTACATTTAGGAACCTAAAATCGATGTAAATCCCTAACCTTTGAAGATTTTCACCTATAAAGCTTGTCTGAGGTCACCCAGCAAACCTATGGCACAGTGGGACTTCTAATCCTATACTTTAACCAGTAGACCATGCTTCCTCCCTTTTATGCAGCATTTGGGGGTCTAGTTTAATGCATGGGGAGAAGTCTACTTTGCTTTTGCATATAAGTCCAAGTTCTGGTCCTACTGTAGTCAGTGGCAAGACTCCTATTGGGCAGGATTTGATCCTTAGGATTCAAACCTGACTCTTAAGCTCTAAGCATTTCATTCTGCATGCAAAATGCCCGTGTAATTAGCTCTTGTACAGTGTGCCGTTGTTCCATGGAGCAAGTAGCTATTTACACCATCCCCTGAGTTGTCCCATAAGGTACAGATTATTCAGGTTTTAGAGGGCTGTTTAGAAACAGCACTAGAATCAGCAGACTGCCCTCAATCTGTTATATATCAAAACAAAATCTTGGTGTTTTTATTTTTGTGACACAGCTGTAACAGCATTCCAGGCTCAGAAGAGTGGTAGCTTCCCTTCTAGTTTATCCCTAGCCCTAGGTGTAAAGCATTTACATTTTCAAGAGCTGCATGGATCTGAAAGGTGTAAACACCACAGAGAAAGTCTGTCCTTGGATTCCCATAGCATAGGGTTCCCACTGAAGACAATGGAAACCAAGGACACAGCTGACAACAGAATGTAGCGCACCAAGGAGGGCAAGAATTAGGATGATCTAGGGCTGTATAAATAAAAGTAGCAGGATGAAAGCAAGCACAGGAAAGCTTTGGCTGGTTGTTAATCATTAAATCCGTTAGGCTATGGAATAGCCTTAAGCAATCCAGCTTCCACTCTGTCCTCCTGGAAGACATTTAAGAGTGGGCATTACACTGGAGAATGTCTTGTAGGGTATAATGCCATATGTCTTGGGATAGGGTTGATGAAGTAAACTCCCTAATCGGTTTATTTCCATCCAATGTCTCTGGCGCTATGTACAGCAAAATGAATACTTTTACCTGCTAAACCCAACTGTTTACTTGCTCCAAGAACACATGGCATCCCCTAAAAATGCCATCATCAGCCTTACAATAGTCTGTGAAGTAGTGGGTCATTGGCACCCTTATCATATTGACATCTACCTTGACATAAGTTGGCCTGGCTGAAAAACAGGCCTTCAGTTGATATTGTTGATGTTAGCTAGCCGAAGCGTCTCCGCTGTTCTTCACACTTCAATATAGGTATCTAATCAGCAGTAGCATCTGGATGCCCAAGCCAACCTCAGAGCCCCATTGTGGTGGGTGTGGTGCATACATGGTAAGAGACAATCTCTGCCCAAAAGAACTTACAGTTGAAAGAGACCAAGGAAGAATTATTAGCCCTATTGTATAGAAGGGGGGTGGAGACATGGAGAAGCTAAATGACTTGCTTAAGGTTACACAGGAAATCTGTGGCAGAGCCAGGAACTGAACCTGGACCTCCCAAGTTTCAGCCCAGTGCCTTAAAGAAGTCCAAAGGCTACAGTGCTTCAAGCAGAGATGGCTGGAAAAGGGAATTTCCATTTAGCTGGAAATTCCACAATGGTAACACTTCGTTCCAAGGCAGAACAAGACACTGACATTGTGGAATTTCCATTGAAATGGGACGATCCAGTGACATGGGACAATCCACTTTGGTGTTGGCTTACCAGGTGACATACTTACAGCCAGCCAGCCTGCCTACCCCGCCCATCTGCCAGGCTGGAAATGAGATTGGCTGTTTTCTCTGGAATCTGTTGACAGAATTGACACATTCCCACAGAACATTTCAATTCCGTCTGTGCCCCTAAGAATCTATCAAAATGCCACCTGGCAAAAGGGTTCACCATTCTGTAACAGTAGCTCCTGACAGGCCTCATGAACTCACTACACCCAACACATTGCTTTTATAGTATTTATCCAAAGAAGGTCAAGTGAGGTATCTAGTAAAAGCTTGTGTCCAATTGAGCCTCATAATCGCTGAGAGATGGATGTACTGAGGCTATTTAAGGAGTCATGTATATAGTCTGGAAAGCAGATTTTAAAGTCTGAGTCAAAGCGGGGTTGACGAGCAGGTTTTGACCAGACAAAGGATATATATTCATTCCCCTGCCTTGGTTCACATGTAAAGTAAATAAGCATTGTAAGTCAACACAACGGAAGCCCCTTTGCATACAATGTCAACATGAAGATGTGAAGGCAACATGGAAACAGCTCACCAGGGAATTACCATGGGGTCATCCTGACTCCGGGGACAAAACAATGACTTTGGGGAACGTAAGGGGAAGGCAAAAAGACACCCCTTCATCCTTCGCTGAGGAAGCAAGGACAGTGCTTTCTGCATTTGTGAAAGGGGGACCCCATCCATTTTGGTTGGAGACACTGGGAGATTGCTTTAGGTGAGAGAAACTACTTTAGACAAAGGTTTAGCCCGTTCCAGTTAAGTTTAGACACTAGGGAGCATATTATACTTTTTGTTTGATATGTAACCATTCCTCTTTCCACCACTGTGCTCATTCACTTTCTCTTAAGCCTTAGCTTTTGATAATAAACTTATGATTACCCGTAAATAGAGCTCAGTGCTGTGATGTGATATTGGAGCTGATCCTCAGTTGAACCAGACAAGCTGGGGACAGTTTAGCTGGTAATTTCTGAGAGTGTCCAGAAGGGTGGGAGACTTCAGGGGAATGATCCAAGAGGACAAAGCGGTTGGGGTGCACTTACCGTTAATCTGCAAAGCAAAGTAAGGGCTGCCAGAGCCCTGGGGAAATTGTTTGGGTGGCTAACAGACTGGTGCTGTCAGGGAGCTGACACCCAGGTGAGCATCAGCAAGTCTCTCTCCTAAAGGAGGGGAGGTGGGGGTGTTTACAAGGTGACTCATACTCCTGGGCACCCCAAGAAAGTGTCACACTGTTGAATTAGCATTTTCCGACAGAACATTTTTCCCATTGGAAAATTTTCAGCCAGCTCTAGTCTCAAGGGTTAAGTCTAATCACACAATCACAAGGGGGAGTCTAGTGATGGGCAGCCCTCCAAAGGGTCAGCGTTCAGGTTTATTTGGGTAGCCCCAGCTTTTCCAAGCCTCTGGAGACTGGGAAAGTGGGGCTGGACATCTCAACAAGCTTTCCCAGACCGCCAGCCATGAGCAGAAACAGCCTCTTAGCACTTCCATGTCCTGCTGGACACCAGGCGTGGCCACTGCTCGACTCAGGAAAGCGTGGAAAATAAGTATCTCTCCGTGATGACTGAGTCCTTGGTTTAGCAATATAGCGGTCCATGGTCCAAATGAAGAAGCCTGGCTGTTCAGCAGATAGTCCACTAGGGGGCTCCAAAGCAGTTGCATGACTTCAGACTAGAGCTAGGCTGCATTTTGGGGAGGATTTCAACATTTCAAAATTTGGTTTTGTTCCAATTCAGAACAAAAAATCAAAATTTTGATGTTCTCCACAAAATGGAATGGGACACTGGAAGAGCCAGGTGGGCAAAGTAGCAGGAGACCAAGTTGCCTGTGCATCCTTTATTAGGCTCTCTTGTGCGTGTGCATTATGATGCAATCTTTAAGTACATGATTGCATTGCTTTCCCCACATCTGCATGACCCCTGTCTCATTAGTGCATAAGATGGAGGTGCTCAGGGAATGAGTCGGGGTTGTGTAGCAAAGGAGGCTGGTGTCTGTTGGAGCACTGCTTTGTTCACGAAGTTGGGAAGCATGTAGTAATGCAACATGAACAGAAAGGATGGTCTCGTGGTTTAGACACACTTGATTACCGCCCGGGAGAACTGAATTCTGTCTGCCGCAAAAGTGTAGATGATTCTCAGTGTGTCACAGGGGGTCATAAATTGTGCGTCCAGCTTTCTGGATGCCCAGTGTGAAACATCTGGGGACAGATTTGCAGAACTGCTGAGCACTCACGACTGCAACTGGAGCAGATTGGCACTGTGCTTTGAACATATGGAGTTCTGAGTGCTTGGAAACAAAAATCAAGCCTGGGGAGTCTCAGATTGGGAGCCCGAAGTCAGCGAATACTTTTGCCAATTTGGGCCTTAATATGTTTGCCTCATGTCCCCATTTGTAAAATAGGGTTGGTACCTCCCTATTGTCCGAAACCCCTGTGAGGTAATGCCATTACTCTTTTTGCAGCACTCTTATTACAGCAAGGAGCACTATGGATGAGCCCACAAGGAAGTTAAGGTATTCAGTGCAAAGTTTAGATGGTGTGTAGCAAATAGGGCACAGGGATACATTTGAATGAGGAAGATGAGAAATATTGAATCGCTACTCAGTCAGTGAGCACCATCCATGTTATGCACTGAATGAGACAGGGATCCTGTGGAAGAAAACATTAGTATGTGATCTTGTCATTAAGGACAGTCTCATAATGCATATGTACTGGGGGACAAATTAAGATTGCATGGGCAACCCTAATTCTGGCATTTCTTAACTTCAGCGTGCTTGATCCAACTGTCTTTTAAATATGTAATATGATATATCCTATTGCAAACACCCTTATGTTACAGAGGACCATGGGAATCTTAGGAAGGATGTACCCAACTATTTTTTTTAAACCTAGAGCTATCACTGGAAGAGGGAAACAAACAGATTTCATAGCTGCCACATTTTTTTGCCTGCCACAATAAAGGGTTGCCATAGGTGTTGTCTGTACAGAAATTTCATGTATGTTGCTAAAAGAAAGTGATGCTTCCCTGTCCCCCAAATTCCCCCCTCGCCCAAGAACTCTAGGATATCATGAAGGAAAGGAAGGAAAAATCAGATCATTTCTCCCATGCTGGTCTTGGACATTCTTATACAGTAGTTAATCTCAGAAAATGGTGATCCATATTTTGTAAATTACCAGGGACAATAATGAGAAAAGAATGTTATTTCCTTAATAATTTGGCCACAAGGGGCCTGGTGGAGGGGCTTTCCTCTTTCAGGCTGCTGAAGAAAGAAAGGAGATCTAGTAGAGAATACACTAGGTTGGGAGTCAGAACTCTGGTTTCAGACCTGGCTTTGCATTTTACTCACTGTGTGAGTTTGGGCAAGTTACTTCCAATGCTCTGTGCCTCAATTGGACTATCAATAAGATGGATATCAAAATACCCGCCTTTGTGAAGTTATGTTGATCTGTGAGACTGTGGGTAAGGTATTTAGCTACTTAAATGCTAAATACTATTACATTTCAATAAATGGCATGTGTGTATGTTTTAAAATAAACTCAGCCACCCAAGTCTATTCAAGTTACTTTTAAAACAGATTAACCAGAGTATGAGTAAGATTACATCATAGGAAAGAAGGAACTGGCTTACCAGATCAGACCAGTGGTCCAGGACCCTGTCTCAGGCAGTAGCCAGTATTAACTGCTTCACTGGAAAGTGCAAGAAATGCTGTATGTAGTAGTACGATAGGCAATCATCTGCCATTGGGGAAGTTTCTTCCTAGCCCCCATCAGTAAGTGGTTGGCTAATGCTCTGATACAGGAGTGTTTCCTCCCTTCCAAATGTCTGGGATTTTTAATAAAACTCTAGATGTGCACATTAACCTTAAATGCATTCAGCTGAGCATCAACTCCGTGCAGAAAATGTTGTCCATTTTAAACTACATTTTACATATACTTACAATACTGAAAAGTAAGTTAATGTGCATTGTTATAGCAATGACTTACTAATAACTGCTTACTATAAAATATTACATACTGCGTTGCACTTCACAGAATGCAAGTGTTTTTAAAAACCTATGCAATCCTGATACCGATTCAAGTTTTTAATGTGCTTATCTAAAACATCCTGAATGCACTAACGAAGTGGGCATTCACCCACGAAAGCTTATGCTCCAATACATCTGTTAGTCTTAAAGGTGCCACAGAACCCTCTGTTGCTTTTTACAGATCCAGACTAATACGGCTACCCCTCTGATACTAAAATAAAAAGCCTCTTTTGAAGTGAGAAAAATGATACATGTATTGGAATTCCAAAAGGGAGGATTTTTTTTATTTTGCTAATCTTTCCTAATTCGTCTAAACAATATCTTAATCCTGTGCTGAAAAGGGTTTCCCAAAGATGCCATTGGCCCAGCCACTAATGCCAATGCTGTATTTGTTTTTTTTTGTTTTTTTTAACAAAGTGCCAAATAAGCCTCAGTCTAAATATTGAACATGGCTTTTCTTCAGTTAAGTGATGGACAGTTTCCTAGATTGATTTAACAAACGCATTTCAGAATAAAGTGTTTTGGATGCAGCAAGTGTCCCACTGATGTAAGGCAGAAAAGGAAGACAGATTCCCCCACCCACTCTATTCTTTTTAGAGCTAATACTAGGTACCACAATACAGGGAGAGAGAGAAGTTTTAGAAGGTCCCATAGGTGGCGCTGTTTCTAAGAGGCTTCTGGAATTCTTTAAGTTTGCACAGTTGTCATCGTAGTTGGGGACTTTTTAATTATCTGAGGAGCGAGGAGACCCCTCTGAACTAGCGGGAGGCCCTTTGGGAAATCGCTTCTCCTGGCTGATAGTTTTCTGCCACGCCAAGGGCTGCTTTAAAAAAGGCGGACAGTAGTTTTTTTGGTAAACAAATGCGTCCTCTGTCGGCTTCTGGGCACGTATGGAGACTGGACGTGGCTCCCAGAGCAAAGGGAACGGGCAGCGTAGGTGTTAGCAGGGAAGCATCCAGCATTGCTCATCTAGGCAAGGAAACCTTCCACCTCCGTCACCGACACTCCGCACAGCTAGGGACAGGTTTGCAGGAGTCCGCCTGCAGTGAGCCTGCACCAGAGGATGGGAGCTCTGCCCACGACCCCGGGGCCCCCCACCCCCGCAGTGCCTCTGACCCCCACCCCCCGCGCGAAGCTCCGCAAGGGCTTACCCAGCCTGGCTTTGAAGCTGCGCACCGTGTTGCCGTCCCCAGGCCGGCTGCCTTCCCGGCTGTACTTCTCGTAGAGTTTAAGCATGTGGACAGCTACCGCGTCCTGAGCGAGGCTGCCCAGCGCCGGGGAAGGCGAAGAGCCCCCCGGGGGGTCCCTGCTGGGGGAGGCGATGGCCAGGGGAGCCGCAGGGGGCCTGGGCTTGCGGCTGGCACTTTCCTCCTCCGCGGGGAGCGTGTGGCAGCCCCCCTGCCCCAGCGCCCAGAGCAGCAGCCAGCACGCCAGGCGGCCGGCCATCGGGGGGATCCTGCTGCACCGAGACCCGCGGGGAGCTGCGGAGCCGCGCGCCGGCTCGGGGATGCTGCAGCCTGGCTAGCGGCGCCCGCTGGCTGGGGCTCCAGGTTCCCCCTGCTGCAGCCGCTCTCCTGGTGCCCCGGGATGCGGGCTGGCGTGGGGAGGTGGGAGCGACCCCTCCGCGCTGCTGATGCCGAGCCCGCTCGGCCAATCCCCTGGCCCGCGAGGTGAGCAGCGCTGGCACCGGGGCTGGGGGAGGTCGGGCTGGGCTGGGGGCACGGGGGGAGGGACACACACACCAGACCATGCGCGGCTCTGAAATTGACTCGCCGGGGGGCGAGGGTTTCCGGGGGCTGGGAAAGTTTGCAGGGAGCGCTACGGTTAGTTCCCTCTGCTTCCAATATAGCGACTGCATTAATTCGAGCTCAGCCACTGACGGGAGACACATGCCTCAGCCGCGGCTGGGGCCCCAACCTGAACAGGGGAGCACCTTGGGTTCCATAAAGCCAGGGGAAGGAGGGAGGAGAGATTAAGACATGATCATAGGAAGACAGCTAGGAGGAAGACGCTCTAGTAAGCAAGTAGTAGAGAGGGATCGATCGGTAGGTGGGAGCAGAAATACTCACAAAGCAAGAGGGATACACTGATAGATGCCGAAAGAAACAGAAGGTTGGATTAAAGCAAAACCTACCGTGCAATCTCAAAAGGCATTACCCCTCTCTGTTTGCTGCAAGAATGTAGGAGAGGTGAATCAATCAGCTAGCAATTGTTATGTATTCTTGGGAGAGCTAACCTGAGCTGTCCTGCCATGAAACAAGGCTCATTGCTAATTCTGAAGCAGGTATTTAAATTGCAAGGGTTAAAGGGGGAGGAAAGGCTTGGAGTTTGAGCATTGGAAGCATTTCTGAGTGTGATCTGAAGCGGGAAGAGGCAGGAGGGATTTCTGAAGGGTTTACTTGGGCTGGGAATTGAGTTAGGTGTATGTTGCATCATGGCCAAGTCGTCATGTGATGCAGGTTTTTCTCAACTACAGGTCATAGCTGCCCAGTGGATATAAATGTAGTTACAGTGAACTGCAGTTTTCAAGTTGATCTGTGAGGGAGAGGTGTGTATTTGAACTGAATTAGTTCATTCTGCCTCTCTTTTTAAAGCTGTTCCTCCCAAAGCCAAGACAAGTTACTTTTCTTGGAGAGTACACAATGCAATAATTGAAAAAATTGTTGGAAAAAGCTCCTGTTGCTGTGTATAACACAACCTTTTTGTGATTTTCTAACCTTGGAGTGTCAGATTGGAGCAGATACTATTGAAAGCCTCTGAACCACAAGTTTGTCGTTTTTGGACCGGGGCAAAGAAAGGTTTGATTCATTTTTAAAATTAGCACCAGGCTACAGTTGCTCTGGTCCTCTTCCATGTCTGAAATGAACAATTTGCAAATACAAATTTGCCCAAAGTAAGTTGCTAAAGTATCAAACCTCCCATTAATTAATCGTTGCTTATAAATAACCCAGACCATCCTTTGATGCTTTTTCTGTTTCTCCATGGTAGCATGCTCATGACCTCCACTGGGGGCATGAGCAAACCTTTTGTTGTTTGTGGTTTTTGTCTGTAGTGTTTCTATACAATCAAGGTCCTGTGAAAAGGAGGAAGAGGCAGCAGGAGGTAGGAACAAGCTGGGCTATTTTGGACCAATGTCCTATTAAAATGTTCTCTCTCCCCTTAACTCACTCCAAACTCCTATTCAAACCTACACTTTGTATCAGTCTTTAACCTGCACTAAAACCTGTAGGACACTGATACTTTGACATTGTTGGGAAAGAATTAAAGAATCAACCAGGGATGGCTAATATTTCTTGCCTTATTTTATTGCAGAACAGCAGGAATTCAAAGTCTTTACAGCTCTGGTACTTTGACTCTTTTATGCAGCTGAGATGATGAAATAAAAATGTGTTTGGTAAAGGAATTCAAATTAGCACTGGGTCACATAATTCCCCTGTTCTGAATATGGCCAATCAATGGCATCTCTAAGGCATCTACAGGCAAGAGCTATGCAATTTCTGCTCATGCAGAATAATATTCCTAGCGTGGAAATTTCTGCTAATTAAAGCCTTTGCCAAGTAAAGAGCCTTTTTTTAAATAGCTCAAGTCACAGCTTTGTGAGCAAGAACTTGGGGAAATCTCACTATAGTTAGAACACACATTCAAGATTTTAAATTGCAGATAGCTTCCTGTGACAACCAACATTCTGTAAATAATGTTGCACACCATTTAATAACATTCATATATGAAACAGCAAACAATGTTTCTTATGGAACCAGAGACACCTGTACAAAGGAACTGTTTTGACCTGGACATGTGCTTTGTCACAGTAATAAATGCAGGAACTATAGGGTGAATCTCCTTTTTTTGGTTCTGAAATAAAGCAGCATATTAAAGTCTTTTTTGTTTTTAAGAGTCTAAAATCTTTTTGAAATTTTCTTTCTTTCTTTCTTTCTTTCTTTCTTTCTTTCTTTCTTTCTTT